>NC_132808.1:7337965-7637965 GCF_048594095.1 Paramormyrops kingsleyae | reverse complement strand
CACAGCAGGTTAGGCTGTGGTGAATTGAGTGTTTTCAATCCCCCCCCCCCTCCCTTGAATGACTGGCGTTTTTCTTTCAGATACTGACTGACCCACCCTATTCAAGGCTAACAGGGGTCCAGAGCCTTTCCTGGTTGACAGGGAGAACATGCTAACTCCACACACACACACACACACACACACACACACACACATACACACACACACACACATACACACACAAAACCCTGACTGAGATTTGAACCCATATCAAGGAGGTGTTAGGGAACAGTGCTAACCCTTTTTTGGACATTTAGATTTATATTCAGGAAACAGCACTGGCCATTATGGACACAAGTACACTATAAACACATACTACTGTCTCGTCAGTGGACCACAAACTCCTCTAAAACTCTATAAGATGATTACATTTCACAATGAAGTTGCAATCAATAGCATTCAGAAATGAAACCAAAACTGACTGGCTGATTATAAGCCATTGTCTTCAAAACTTCTGATATAATGACACTATTATGTTTTCTGCTCATTTTGCCTTCTCCATCTGCACACAATGCCTCAATGCACCCAGACAACAAACATTTCAAAATAAATGCCTTCCATATGCTCTGAATTGTCGTCCATTAAGTTGGCTTAGTGTGGATAAAGACCCACACAATGGGATCTCTCATTGTTCAGTGCCTTGGGTTGTACTGTAATGTCTCATCTTCTTTTTGCTGTATTTCGGGAAAACATTCCAATGCCCAGCTTTGCAGAAGCATCATATTTGCTCAGAGCATGTGATATGCGTTAGGGCCTCAAATGGCCTAATTAAATCTTTAGTGATTTAGCATATTATTGTAAACCTAATCAGCTGAAACCCACAGTCTCACCTCTCTGTCTATTTGCATTAAGAAAGCATTTTTCCATTTTACCTTGAGATGTGATGATTGGCCCAGAATTCTTGATAAAAGCTCTTCACATGGCTTGGACTTGCCAAACTAAAGTTCCAAACCAATACTCCTGATATCCTGGAATTCAATATTCATCAGAAGCTGAAAAATTACTTTTAATTGGATGATTTATCCAGCTTGGAATGTGCCCCAAGACATGACAGACTTGTGACTTCCTTCAGTAAATAGGGGAAACTGGACTTGCCTGGTCCAGCCAGACCTCTACCATATAGAACCAAATATGTAACATAAGTATTTCCTCTGCTCCATTCTTTGCCAATCGTGAGCATCATCCATTAATCATCTCGCGGTTGAGTTGGACATGCGCCAGGGCGGAACAATCGACTTATTGGGTAGCTCTGGTTTACAGAATTAAATGCTCCATATTTTATTAATATTTTTTGGTGAGGGGTGGCAACTAGGGTATCCGTGTATTTACTGGGGGGGGGTGGGGGGGATGGCATGAGCACTCCTGGCCATCTGTTAGATCTACCCCTGGACATTTGTTTTGGCGTAAAAAAACAAACAAACAAACAGCTCTATAGTGAAGTGTTATTCATGTGTAATTACGATGCTTTTTATATAACATTGTGGTGCTCAGATGAAAATACATCTACTATGGATTTACAAAATCCCCGCATACTTATTGCTTACAAATTGTGAACATGTGAACATATGCTTTAAGGAATGTTTGTTGTTTTAGCCCATGGAGGATACAATGCCGACTTCATTCAGAGAGACAGCCCCTCCTGTATTTACAGTCTCTTTGGAACTTATCTTTAAGTGTCTCCACAGGCTCTGTTAAAATGTGACTTTTCGTAGCGGATTATTTGCTTAACCTCTGGGTAGTTTTCCAAGCAGGGATTTTTCAGTCTTCCATTTTTTGGGTAAGTAGGGAAAAGTATAACCAAAAGTTGTTGAAATAGTTTTGTTTTGAAGATGTTCTGTCCTTATAGAAAATAAAATGTTGCGTAAGATTCATTGTGTTGCAGGTCAGATTGCTGGAACTGTCAGTGACCTGTGATGATTAGCAAAGTGGCAGTGTTTGCCTTCCACAGGGGGAACCCAGTCCTGGGTTTGGAGTCTGGATAAGAAGAAAAATCGTACCACTGTTTTTTCTCAGATTCTTCTCTGGGGCTACTCTGGTTTCTGCAGATATATTTTCTCTAGCTGTGTAAATGAGTTTAACATAATGTTAGTGTGCTACTGTTTTCTAAACCACTTCTTTAGTTCCACTGCAGGAGAACAAGATCGTTGCTGTTTTGTGTCAGTCCATTTTAGGTATCGTTTGGCAACATGACAGAACTACAACTCTGTAGGTATAATTATCGTCTTTTAAAGAAACATTGTCCAATTAAAATCATGAAATGAAACAGTAAACAAGGCAGATAGTTTCACCATTTTAGGGAGTTTTTCCTTGCCACCGTTGCCTTTGGCTTACTCACTGGGGGGTCCTTACGAGGCAGAAATGTAAAGCACATTGAGACAATGTAATGTTGTGATAATGCGCTATATAAATAAAATTGAATTGAATTGAATTTTCATGGTAATGTGTGGCAAACTGCTTTTCATCAAATACATACAGTCTATTCATAACATCACTAAAGCTACTGTAAAAATTGTATATTTCAAACTAGGGATGCAAATTATCGAGTAATTCATTAATCAATAGTTGTTTCATCTTATCGATCGATGATCGATTAATTGCTAAGCGGCAATTTTTCTGAGAAGCTGAATTTCCCTCTGAATAGGTTCCATCTACTGTATACGTAACATAGAATGCTATCTTCTATATGATATGAAGAAAAAATGCAAATCATATTCCTTAATCAAAGGTTTATTCTGAGCTCACTTGAGGGCAGGGAATAACATTTGGTAGCATTTCAAACATATTTTGAATAGAAAATATCAAAATATAAGAAAGACTACTTAAAACGAAAACAAGTGCGCCCCACGAGGACTGGCAAGGAATTATGGGTTCAAAATACAATTAATTGCAATTAATTAATTTTAATCGAGTAATTTCTTATCGACAATTAATTGATAATGGATTAATTGCTTACATCCCTATTTCAAACTGATGTCTCCTGATCTTAATATAATATGTAATCTAAATCTCAGAATTTCATACACTGGAATTTGTGCTATTAACAATAGGCACATATTAGTAGTCTTAAGTTAACTTGTGATACATTTTTAGTAGTGTAGTGTTCCAAGTAACAGAAACTTATAAATATACCAGGGCTACTAATACACTGATGTTTCACTAAATGTCAGAGTGACGTCTCTGAAAACAGATGGAGAATTTAAATTTATCTGTATAAATACAGCATGGAAGTTGCTTAAGAGAACATGTTGTGAAAGGCACACTGCAGTCAAAGGATTAAATTACATATTTTACTACCGGTTAAGATAATAACAACAGGCTGTTATGTTACAAAAAAAGCCACTTAAAAAGGTGTTTGTGCTCCATATGGTATTCTCATTTCCGCGACACTAATGCCATCACAGCGCTAAGGCTGTTAATGGTGTGCAGCTAAGAGGAAGCAGGTAGCGGCGGTGTTTTCAGGGAGAGGGAAGCCCTCGGCGCAGGTAGCTGCGGTGTTTTCAGTGAGAGGGAAGCCCTCGGCGCAGGTAGCTGCGGTGTTTTCAGTGAGAGGGAAGCCCTCGGCGCAGGTAGCGGCGGTGTTTTCAGGGAGAGGGAAGCCCTCGGCGCAGGTAGCTGCGGTGTTTTCAGGGAGAGGGAAGCCCTCGGCGCAGGTAGCTGCGGTGTTTTCAGTGAGAGGGAAGCCCTCGGCGCAGGTAGCGGCGGTGTTTTCAGGGAGAGGGAAGCCCTCGGCGCAGGTAGCTGCGGTGTTTTCAGGGAGAGGGAAGCCCTCGGCGCAGGTAGCTGCGGTGTTTTCAGTGAGAGGGAAGCCCTCGGCGCAGGTAGCGGCGGTGTTTTCAGGGAGAGGGAAGCCCTCGGCGCAGGTAGCTGCGGTGTTTTCAGGGAGAGGGAAGCCCTCGGCGCAGGTAGCTGCGGTGTTTTCAGTGAGAGGGAAGCCCTCGGCGCAGGTAGCGGCGGTGTTTTCAGGGAGAGGGAAGCCCTCGGCGCAGGTAGCTGCGGTGTTTTCAGGGAGAGGGAAGCCCTCGGCGCAGGTAGCTGCGGTGTTTTCAGGGAGAGGGAAGCCCTCGGCGCAGGTAGCTGCGGTGTTTTCAGGGAGAGGGAAGCCCTCGGCGCAGGTAGCTGCGGTGTTTTCAGGGAGAGGGAAGCCCTCGGCGCAGGTAGCGGCGGTGTTTTCAGGGAGAGGGAAGCCCTCGGCGCAGGTAGCTGCGGTGTTTTCAGGGAGAGGGAAGCCCTCGGCGCAGGTAGCTCCGGTGTTTTCAGTGAGAGGGAAGCCCTCGGCGCAGGTAGCGGCGGTGTTTTCAGGGAGAGGGAAGCCCTCGGCGCAGGTAGCTGCGGTGTTTTCAGGGAGAGGGAAGCCCTCGGCGCAGGTAGCTGCGGTGTTTTCAGGGAGAGGGAAGCCCTCGGCGCAGGTAGCTGCGGTGTTTTCAGGGAGAGGGAAGCCCTCGGCGCAGGTAGCTGCGGTGTTTTCAGGGAGAGGGAAACCCAAGTGGCAGGTGGCGTCTCCGCTAATCCCCAGCTATGTAGCTTTATAACAGCTCCCTCACCCGTGTCTTCAAAGGCTTTTTGCTGTAAGGCCATGATTATTCGATTAGCACGCTTAGGTGCACAAATATGCCTCGTACAGCAGCGGCTGCTATGAGGCAGTTGAGCCCCCCCCGTGGCGGGAAGCCCCCGGCCTTTGAGCCTCATTCAGCCCCTTTCACGGTCGGTTCCTTTGGTCCGAGTGACAGGCTTTGCTGGGACCCTGCCAGCCACACTATGGAGCGAGTTAATTACCGAGTCCCCACCAGGAGGACACTCGCATAGGAGCGCGGGGGGGTTACATGCGGATTGTGGCGAGATGAATGCGCTCAATTGCAAACAGATTCCTCCCTGACTTCAAAGGCTGGGCTTGAGTGTAGGCCAGCAGTGGAGTGTGCTCGGTTCATGGTCACTAATGGGAAAAGCATCACTTCAACAGGCCAAGCCTCAGACAGGTTGATAATTACTGATGCATTCCAGTATAGAGGAAACAGCAGCCCTCTGTACTGTGTGTGTATGGGGAAGGCATGTATGTATTACATTGTGGGGACCAAATGTACCCAAAATAGAATAAAAATCTGTTATTTTGACCTTGTAGGAACATTTTTTTGGTCCCCACAAGGAGAAACTGACATGCAAAAAATACATGACAGCAATCAAAAAATTAAAACTGGCAAAACTTTTGTTTACTTACTTAAGGTTAGGACTGAGTAGGGGTTAAGGTTGTCATCATTGGGATCAAGGGTTATACCCACAGAAATGAATGAAGAGTCCCCACAAAGCTATAGATACCTAATCTGTAAATGTGTGTGTGTATGTGTGAATGCAGTAGTTGTCATTGGCACAGCACATAGTACACAACAACAATGTGTGACATAACAGGGGACAGGTAATTCACCACCTGGGTATCAGTGTTTGGGGGCAGCACCTTGCTCAGGGTACCTCCGTGGTACTTTGCTGGTCCGGGATTCGAACCAACAATCTTTCAATTACAATTGCACATCCCTAATCATTAGGCCACCACTATTCCGAAAAGGTACGACAGGTCACAGGCCGGCCTGGAACCTACAACTGGATTCTGAGCTAGTTAGTTCAGTAGCTGGGAGTATTTATGTGTTTTATTGTTTAAAATGACCTTTGTGTGTGTGACTGCTGATTTAGGTGCTTTCTGTTTAGTATGACATGTTATAGTTACACAGTTACACAGCTTTAGTGTTTGTGAGACAAAGAGAAAGCTTTTAGTAAAACTGCCAATAATTGTAATTATTACATTATTACTGGTTTTCTGTCAGCCAGATGGAGAGGCAACTTGGAGGGTGAAATGAAGAAAAAAAGAATAATAAAGTAATTACTCATCTGACAAAGTGAGCCCTATCACCCAGGCCGAGGGCTCTTCAGGTTCCTGTAAATGCTCAGCTCACATGTTTTGTCATGTAACCCTTCACTCTGCACTGAAACATTAATCATTCCAGCTATCCTGCTGTTAAATGGGTCAAGACATCCCATTCTTTTCAAAGGACATTTTTCTGTCTGTTTAAGTCTCATTTTCAGTAAAAAAAAAAAATGCATGACACTCTGAGGAAAGCGAGATCTGGGTATTTATACATCTGCTAATGTAGAAAACGTATTTCGGTGGTATGAAGCACTCAGTAAGAGCTTAACTTGACGGTGCGGGATTCAGCTCGCATGTGGTTACTAGACAGTGAGGTCATGCGTTTCCAGCATAGTTTCAGCATATTTATCACCTGGGTGGGTAATAAAATGTCTGCTTTTAAGAGCAGGCAAAACAAACGAGCCTAACTTTACTATAGGCTGAATAGCTTATTCAGATTTGGGTGCAGATTTTTGGTGGTATGGAAGTTTACGGGACATAGGTTTTTAGCGAGTTAAGCTGAAATTCAACAGCGCAGTAGAGAGACACTGAGACCCGACCTGTTGTTTAATTTGAAGGACTCAGTTTACAAAACACGCCGCTAATGGTGACACCGGAGTCGCTCTTCTGCAGTGTGGCCCCTGTCGCTCTTTCACAGAGTGGCCCCTGTCACTCTTTTGCGTTGTGGCCCCTAACGCCTTTCTGCAGTGTGGCCCCTGTTGCTCTTTCACAGAGTGGCCCCTGTCACTCTTTTGCGTTGTGGCCCCTAATGCCTTTCTGCAGTGTGGCCCCTGTTGCTCTTTCACAGAGTGGCCCCTGTCACTCTTTTGCGTTGTGGCCCCTAACGCCTTTCTGCAGTGTGGCCCCTGTCGCTTTTTCGCGGTGTGGCCCCTGTCGCTCTTTCGCAATGTGGCCCCTGTTGCTCTTTTGCGGTGTGGCTCCTGTCTCTCTTTTGCAGTGTGGCCTCTGTTGCTCTTTCGCAACGTGGCCCCTGTTGCTCTTTTGCGGTGTGGCTCCTGTCTCTCTTTTGCAGTGTGGCCTCTGTTGCTCTTTCGCAACGTGGCCCCTGTTGCTCTTTTGCGGTGTGGCTCCTGTCTCTCTTTTGCAGTGTGGCCTCTGTTGCTCTTTCGCAGTGTGGCCTGTAACGCCTTTCCGCAGTTTGGCCCCTGTTGCTCTACTGCAGTGTGGCCCCTGTCGCTCTTTCATAGTGTGGCCCCTGTTGCTCTTTTGCAGTGTGGCCCCTGTCGCTCTTTCATAGTGTGGCCCCTGTTGCTCTTTCGCAGTGTGGCCCCTGTCGCTCTTTTTCAGTGTGGCTCCTGTCTCTCTTTTGCATTGTGACCCCTGTTGCTCTTTGTCATTGTGGCCCCTAACGCTTTTCCGCAGTATGGCCCCTGTCGCTCTTCTGCAGTGTGGCCCCTGTCGCTCTTTCGCAGTGTGGCCCCTGTCGCTCTTTCGCAGTGTAGCTCTGGTCACTCTTTTGCAGTGTGACCCCTATCGTTCTTTCTCAGTGTGGCCCGTCGCTCTTCCGCTGTGTGGCCCCTAACGCCTTTTCACAGTGTGGCCCCTCTAGCTTTTCCGCAGTGTGGCCCCTGTATCAATCAGGGGCCTGGGGCTGGGCTCCAGGACAACTTTTTGTGGCAAAGTCGGCTCTGGCACAGTCAAAACTTCCATGTGGTGGGAATCAGGATGACAGGCCAGAATTGTGTCAGTGTGTGAAATGAATGGCCTCTGCCTGGGGAATTTCAGCGGATACCCGGCGTCTACATTCCCCGTTTAAGCACTGCGCTCGCCCCGCTCACCGACACTCCACAGAGTCACCGATGGTCAGGATCTACAGTATAAAACGACACTGCGTCCTTATGCAGCACGTTCAGCCAAAAGGTCGGCTGTAGAGGAAAAATCAATTATTCGTATACGTCGGGAGCACGTTAATGTATAAGGAGGCGTGGGCCCTGGATGTGGCGTAACCGAGAATGGGGAGCAGTTCCAGGGACAATCCAAGGTCTCCAAGGCCGGGAGGAGGAGGTGTTGGTGGAGAAGGGATTGAGGATTGAGGAGGAGTAATATGGGTCAAAGTGCGGCGGGTGATAGATCTGCTAAGGCTCCGCGCTCTCCTGGTACCGGCTCCCTTTGTATCTCACGGCTCTGCTGTTTGCTGGACTGGAATGTTCAAGTCCGACCTTTTACACAATGACCCTTCAGTACTCATGCTGAAGGCTGTCTGATAACAGTGCAGGCTGACAGAATATGCACACCTCGTCTATGTACTCAAGGGGAATGCTAAAATTAGCCCGCCTGTGCTACAGTACGATCGACTTGAAGCAAAGGCTAACTTATTTCGCCACGCAAATACAGAGTTACAATGGTGCTTTCTAAACGCTACGTCATTTGAACATCGCACCCAGGCTGCCTGTGAGAATGGTAACGCCTTCTGTGTTTTGTGTGACAATGTTATTTAAACGTTGTGTGTCACTGGGTACCATTTAAGCTTCAGAGCTCCATGGATTGGGGTCTAAATCCTGCATCTCCTCAGTTTTTCCTCTGGGAAGCTAAGTCAGGCAGCAAAGGTCACAAGGCAGGGGACGCCTTTGATGAGATGCCAGTTCTGTTAGACCCGTTTCATTTTACGTTTTAGTATGAATGTTATTTAGTGGCGATATGCTTCAACATCCAAATAAAACACACCAGTATAAGGTGTCAGGGCACGCCGTGTCAACGCAGCCCCAGTCACCTGTGTTTGCAGAGACGTAAGTGTCTGAGGAGAGTCAGAGTTCATACTGAGTTTATACTGTGACTCAGGATGCTGTCAGACCACATCTCTCCATCCCCACCCAGGATCCAGAACATTCCACTTAGCATCCAGATCGTTCCTACGCCACAGCACACGGAAGGTAGTAAAGACTTTGAAAATATATAAAATGTTAAACTTAAAGGGATAGCATTCAAATTTTTAAGGGATAAAATCATTTAAAGAATTGCAAAAACAAAACGAATCTTTTATTAATCAGTGGTAAAAAAAAATGTATGTTTATATACGAACCATTCTGAAGGTATTAGAAAGAAAAATATTTAAACGTTTTTTTAATCGGTGAATCGAGTTGGTGCGGCACTAATGGATGGTAATAATGGTGTAGCTGTCAGGTGCGAGGGGTTCTTAAGGCAACCCAGCATTGAGTAACGTCTCTTTTCAGCATGTCAGATCTGTTACAGTTCCTGTGCATACTGGGTTTGTTAGCAGGCTGCTGGCTAATGACAGACGTGCAGCTGATGGCAGGTAGCCATCTTCAGGGCAGGCACCGATCCAGCCCGAGAATGTGTTTAATGATGAAGTCCAATCCGTATGTACACAATAAAAAAATAAAACTGCTCAAAATACTGACATCTTCAAAAAGCATCCTCCTGGAAAAGCCATACAATTACATCTTCCTTCATGCATACATACATTTATTTTTCTATATAGCGCCTTTCGCAACAAAGTTGTCCCAAAGCGCTTTATAGGGTTGTGTTGTGATACATAAAACTTAAGTACAGGGCGATACAGAACGGGAAAAAGGAAGGAAAGAAATGAAATAAAGAAAGAAGAAAGCTAGAAGTCAACGGAGGAGAGGAACCAAAAACTCCCAAGTAGGGAGAAAAAAAACTTCTGGAGGTCTGAGGTCAACTGGCCGCCCAACATTCCCACAGCTTGAAATCCTGTCATTTAGTGACGACCCAGCGTAAATATGGTCAGAAAGTGAGTTTAAGGGCAGAGTGTAATATCCTGTGGTCTCTGTGCCCTGCACACAAGCGCACGGCCGCCCGCAAACACAGACAGGAAAGGCAGAACCACCCTGCTTTTCTTCGCTCATCGGGAGCCGGGTGAGTTTATTACAGTAAATGTATAAAACAAAAGGTTTGCTCTTTAGGGCGCCACTGGTTTTGTTGGCGGGAAAGAGCACGTCCATGTGAAACACTTTATGCTGCTCCCTGTTTCCTGCCGGGCCGATGGATCTGCTTCTGATGACGGAGACTCTGAATGCCTGAGCGCTCTTCAAAGACTTCAAACCTGCCCGCTGCGAGGTGGCCCTGTTTGCTCGCGTGCCTTCGTCTCCCTGCCGCTTACCGCCACAATGCGCCTGAGCACAAAGCACCCCCCCCCCCCCCTCCGCTCATCCTTGCTGTTTACCTCACCGAAGGAGGCGGCGGCTGTGGGTTTCGGGGGGGGGGCTTTATGAAGAAAACATCTGTGCGATGGGACGGGAGCCAGGCCTTTCAAGTGCGCCGAGGATCCGCGACAAAAGCAGCCTAATTTGGGTGTTGTCTTTGAGCCTTTCATTGCATAACCTGTCATGTAGCCTGAGAAGAAAGGTGCCCCTTTCATACTGTCTGCCAGGCCATCAGTCAAGCGTAAGGCGGAAAGAGAGTCACCAAAGGAATCCGTGCAGGGGGGACTGTGTTTGCGGGGGCCCAGATTCACCTCCGCCCTGCTCTGGTACTTCCACTTCACAAATTACCGAAAGACCGCAACAAACCGTCACTCTTTACTTTTATTGGTAACACTTTACAATACAGTTCCTTAGTAACTTAGTAGTAACTCATTTACTACTCAGATATAAATGATGAAGAAATATAGCGGCTACTTGAGGTAAAAGATGTGCAACGATTCATTAACAATGAACACATAAGTATTTCACTTTTTGTTTATTTGTTCCTTCAGTAGTTCAAGGTTTATTTATAGATTAGTAGATATAGTAATTAGTACAGTAGCAGATCACAATATTAACATAATCATGACCATCCATCCATCCATCCATCCATCCATTTTCTCGAACTTTCTCTTATCCAGGGTTGCGGGGGCTCTGGAGCCAATCCCCAAAGCTACAGGCAAGGCAGGGAAGGACCTGGGGCGGGGAGCCGCTCACACACGCACAGCTATGGGTCATTCGGTAACTCCAACTTACCTTTGCATGTTTTTGGACTGTGGGGGGGTGGCTGAGTACCTAGAGGAAGCCTCACAATGACATGGAGGGTCAGCAAACTCCACCCACAGGGATCCAAGGTGAGGCAGCCACTGCATCAGCGTCACCAACCCCACATAATAATAAACTTACAGCAAATGGTTAATTACCAGTTATGACTAAATGAAATTAGTAAAGATGAGTCCTAAAGGGAAGAGATGCTTTATTCCCCAGCTTAGGTACCACGGTACATGTTCTGCTTAGATGTAAACTATTTATAAGAACAGACACCGGTTGGTTGTATGTTCTACCACTTACGGGGATCTCTGTTCGCTAACCCCATCTTGCTCTGCATAGCTTGGGGGTCAGAGCACAGGGTTAGCCAGCATGCAGCACCCCTGCAGCTGGGGGTTACGGGCCTGGCTCACACACACACAGATAAACGACTGTTCTGCTGATGCTGAGGCTCAAACCAGCAACCTTCTGATCACAGGCACAGAGACTTCTAAGGAATCGTGATGGATCATTTATTTCAAGTATATACTATATTTGCTACTATATCTATTAATTTGTGAACTATTGAAAGAATAAATAATGAATAGCAGATAAAGTGATCTCATGTTTGTTCATCATTAATGAACTGTGACGCATCTTTTATCTCAAACAGCGACTATATATGTTCACAATTTCTTTTTGAGTAGAAAATGATTTACTACTAAGTTATTAAGGAACCACATTATAAAGTGTTACCCTTTTATTATCAGTCTGAAGTTGCTATGCCAGGGAACTAATTTCAGTTATTTGGCCTTGGAGATTACACTTGCCGGTTAAAACTTCATTATGGATGCCGGTTATGTCTCTTTACTCTAATAGAGGATGCACACATCAAATTTATCCGTTTCCTTGGGACCCCAGTGTAGCAGAATGATGGTGTCTTAAACATTTCAGGATTTTGAGAGTTTCTCTCAAAAAATACTGCATACTGAAACAGGTAAACATAGGATGGCAGTCTGGATTTAAAAAAAAAAAGTAATAATTAAGTCTTCGCCAACTACCCAACCCCAGAAGCACACGTATGCATTGTTGAGTAGAGAGCATTTAACTTTTGTGTGTTTTAATTTTGGTTTCGGTTTTGTATTTTCTATGAGGGTGCCTTCAAAACGCATAATTCCTTAGAAATCTGTTGTTGTGCACACGTCCGAGTAGATATTTGGAAACGGGCAAACTATAGGTAGACATACTGTCATGATTTATAAAAAAAAAATGATTTCCGCAAAGACATAACTGAAAAATAGAATCGGTTATTGCAGACTGTGATGCAGGTACAGTACCAGCAGTGTCCAATTCTGGTGATTTTACACTTGAAAACCTGCAATGCTGGTGGAAATCAAAGGGTTAAATTACAAATGTACAACAAAAGACCAAATGAGCTCCTAAAACCTAGTCTGCAGCACTTGAATAAATATACTTCCATATCTGTTTAATAGTCATTCAAATGCGTAAAAAGTGTGCCTTATATTTCAAGTCCAGTGACTTCTGCTAAACTCCTCACTACAAGTACAATGTCTGCTATATATCTCTCCTGAGACAGAGGTTGAAATGTGACTGGCCCGTGCTACATTAGTCTGTGCCCCGGCCGGCCAATCAGACAGCCAGGTTTGGCCACAATCATTTGCAGGAGACTGTATGAATCCTATCACGGCCCAGACAGCAAGGCAGCATTTGCCAGACTAACTGAACATGAAAGCATATTTTATGAAAGACCATTCAAAAGACCATTATAACTTGAAAGGAACAATGTGGACCTGAACTAAATAAAACTTTTACACAGCAACCCACTTAATGGCTCCAACTGTTTTTTCTCATCAGTCAGTGTTATCATTCATTAAGGACAATTATACGCCTTACGTTCCGCATAAGCATCCAGTACAAAATGAATTAGGAATAATCTCCATGCTTCATGCTTTTCTGGGATCCATTTCGCACATACGTTACGGTGTCATTGCATCCAGGACCGATGAGCAATAAAACATTGTTCAAGATCATTTTTAGGTCAAATGGAGCTGGCTGGCTGCACAAGGAAAAGAAAAAGGCGGAATACAGGAAACCGAAAAGCGCAACTGGCCGCGAGATTCGCAAAAATGCCAAACTGAGCTGCTGAAATTAGCAACAATTTTGTTTAATATATCCAACCATTTTCTGAGAAAGTTAATTTTACTGGTTATTATAGGAGTAACTGGAGTCAGACCAATGACAGTTGAGACAGACCAATGACAGTTTTTCCAGTCATATAAATAAAGCCATTTTATGATTACTACAGATTAACAACCAGACTTCAGTATTAAACTGACTTCCTGTATTTGACATACAAACATGTCGAAACTGAGGAATGGTTACACTAATGCCTTATGCCTTAAGGCGAACCTGAAACATATATTTATTAAATATATATTTCATATGACAGATGGAATCTAATATATCATTAATGCAGTGTTTCTCAAGCCAATCCATTGGGATCCCCAGAAGGTCCATATTTTTGCTCCCTCCCAGTTCCCTTCCAGAAGGTCCACATTTTTGCTCCCTCCCAGTTCCTTGCCAGAAGGTCCACATTTTTGCTCCCTCCCAGTTCCCTTCCAGAAGGTCCACATTTTTGCTCCCTCCCAGTTCCTTGCCAGAAGGTCCACATTTTTGCTCCCTCCCAGTTCCCTTCCAGAAGGTCCACATTTTTGCTCCCTCCCAGTTCCCTTCCAGAAGGTCCACGTTTTTGCTCCCTCCCAGCTTCCAGTAGCGACCTGGGAGGGAGCATACATGTGCACTGTCTGTGGTTGAGAAACACTGCATTAGTGCCTTGATGATCTATTAATCAGCAGGATTCACAAAACCCTTTAACAGTATGAATCTCGGGCCCCCCTGCCCAATTTTATGTATCATTTTATGTTTTCAAGGACCCCTGTCCAGTGCTGGGTCCCCTGAATCTGCCAGGGTATCCATGCCCCTCCGATGCTCCTGTGTGCCAAAACATTCAATATTTAATGAGACATGCTGTGTATCTGCACTGCAGTCTGACCTTGTTACCCGTCCACATCGTCCATTTATGCTCCATTTTTCCTGACCAGATGCGAGCTCGGTGTCACCGGCCCGGCATGCAGCCACCCGTGTGGTGCCGCTCAGTCCTGTGGGGGCTTCCAGACACCGAGAGGAGCCAGAGGAGCAAAAGGCTGAGGGGGGCATTTTGCGTGGTCTCCCTCAGGTAGCGGAACGTGGCAGATGACCAAAGCAGGTTCATAATTCAGAATAAGAACATAACAGGAATAGGAAAAAGCTGGACAGCATAGGAGTGAGAAAGGGTCTCAGTCACTGGGTTCCTAATGGCCACTGATCTAGTGATCAGTCACTATTTGTCCTGGACCTCCTCTCTACTTTCTGTCAGGAGGCACATTTACAGCCTGTCATCGTTCAGGTGTTTATATATCAGCATTTTGTCCTTTAGCAATAAATATTCCGATATTAGCTGGTGGACCATGAACATGACTTGCTAGTGCTCAGCCCAAGCCATCCATCTGGCCTTTTTGTGCCTAAGCTTCTACTGTACCAAGCAAACAGTCTGTAGAGGCCGGCTCCCCCACCTGTGCCCCCCCCCCTCCCCCCTCCCCAAACATAGTTTGTTCTTGGCTCATTCTACACAACATTTCATTTGGTGCCATTGTTAGTAGATCATAAAATGCTCTGTTCAGCTTTCCAATAAGTTGGATAAGAAGTATCCAAAAAGTCCCTGGCAGCTGTAGAACATGGTCCACATCCAGTCGGCATACAGCTGGAGGTGGTTCTGTGTGCCTCTCCACGGTGATTGAAGCCCAGTGATTCCGCGCATCATCCAAAAAAAGTCAGCCTTCACAAGCTGGAGCTGGCCTGCTTTGACAGGCACTGTCTGCCTGCACTGCTCATACTGTATCTACCTTACATTACTGCAGTGATTTGCAGTTGTTTTTTTTTAGCATAACGCCTTCCGCGTTGCCAAGTGCTCCTTAGCACTAATTCCACTGAAGTAGGAGCACATGCATGCTGATTACAAGCATATATTTTATATATATAATGTTTATATATTTGGTTTTTAAAATTGGTTTTGTTTTTTCTCTATTTTATCAATTTCTGTATCAGATTTTTTCTTTTACTTGATTTTGATTTTGTCAAATTATACAGCACTCTGATCTGGGGCTGTTTGTAAATGTGTTATATAAACAAATACTGACTGAACTTGACTATTTTGATGAGTGTGACTATTTTATCTGTTATTGGCTGTGGATCATCTCCACTGCTGAGCCCCTCACAGGAAGCTTGTTATTTGATGTTCTTTATTTATACTTCTAATGGTCTTTAACATGGGCATCACCCCTGCCTTCTAATTCAAGCAGATCCGCTGGCCCTCCTTTGTCTGGCTGACCATAGTCATCAGCGTCAACAAACTTCTGATCAGCAAATTAAATCTTTGTTTAAATTCCGTTTTTATAGATGATTTATCAATTCAGGCCCAACCATTAAAGGCAGGCCCCAGGTTATGAACAAGATTCTCTATTTAAGTCGAGTTTGTAGATATGGCTGTACAACAATAAGACAGTTCACAGTAATAATAATGCAGTAATGCCAAAAGTAATTACATGAGGTACGGTACCTCGTGCTGACGATCTGCTAACGCTGCACAATGATTTGAGCGTCACAAATTACTGATTGCTTTCATTATTACGATCCATTGTATTTAACCCAAATTGTTATATAAAAGGCTTTATGACAGTACGAGTTGTTCGTAAGTTGGTTGCTCTTATCCTGGGGACTGCCTATACTATGTTAAAAGCTCATAAACAGCCATTTCAGTACCTGCAGTGTCTCACCTGTTCACCATCACCAATATTTTGAGTTTAACTCTAAACCTTGCATGTCTCTTGTCATTAATTTTAGCCTGTATTTCTTGTACGGCGCAGGGCAAGAATAAGTGGAGTGAGTCTTTTACCCCATGACAGAGGTATGCCTCAGTGACACTCGTGATTGATCTCAGGTTAATTAAAGGACCGTGTAAAAACCTTCAGACAGATGTTGAAATGTTGACATTGAAATGTGTGTCACACAGCAGGAAGCTCGTTTTCCACTTTTGTGTAAACAATGAGAATGAACCCATTAGCTGACGGACCTGCAGGGGATACGGCAGATACCTGGAATAATAACCTGTACATTTGCAAAGCCCCCGGAAAGGGAATGTGACAGATTCCCATAACTTATGCTGATGAAGCAGAGCGGTCATCCTTAGCACAGGCGGCCCTAGAGAGAAGTGCAGCAGTCATGTCATTAAGTAGCCAGTTGTAGTTATAAAGTCATCAAGCTGGACACTGGTGTGTGTGCCTCTGGGATAACAGTAATGGAAGCAACAGCAAAGTCAGAATCAATAACTTTATTCTGAACTAGTCTAGTTGAACAATTGTGATGAGCCTGCAGAGTCCTGACTTTGGGATTCTAATCCACCGCAGTAAGAACTGTCAAATCTAAATATAATGCTCTCTCAGTAGCAAATTTTCAACTCCAAAGAAATGCTATCAAGTCATTTATTTTGTGAAAATTCTACTGATACGCTTGAAAATTTCCAAGAACGTCCAAGTCATTCTGCAAGTGCAGGGGGTAAAATGTGTTAAGATGGGGATTAAAAAATTTCATTTCATATTTGAAATTTTTATTTGATGGTAGTGAGCGATACTAAACTCACCTGCAGCTCAGTGAATGAGCTCCTTTTTCGCTTTGGCAGGAAGAAGCGCTTGCGTTTCGAGGGGAACGTCTCTAGCAGCCAGATAGGAGCGATGAAAGCTTTCTGGACTGGGCGAAGAGGGGCGAGAGAAGACAGGTTTGGGGGCCCCTGTTGTCATGACAGCACCGAGAGGGGCACCGCATCTGCTGACCTCACGCCGCTCCGTACCGCCGACGTGTTTTAGCAAACGTCAAGCAGACGGGAGCAGCAGCTGACGCGGGAAAGATGAAAGCGCCTCTTCGTGAGCGGAGTCTCCCAGCCTTTGTGAGCCGTTTCCCAGCCACTCTGTTTTGGTGTCATCTGAAATGTAAGAGGAGTGGAAAGAAAGCAAGATGATAGATTGGAAGAATCCGGCGGGAGAACCAATGAAAGCAGACAGCTGCATCCAGTGGAGGGAAGGGTGGGGATGCCAGTCAGGAGGCCAGTTAACCAAGATCTGTCGCTCTACCAGGAACACAAGCTCAGTAATGAAAGGTGAGGTGCTTTTAGTACAGAAGGGGGTCCTTTGAAGGTATTTTACTTGGAAAATAACCAATCCATCCATCCATTCTCTGAAATCGCTTGTCCTCTTCAGAATCGTGGGGGTCCGGAGCCGATCCCAGAGGCTACGAGCACAAGGCAGGGAACAACCCAGGAACGGGCACCAACCCGTCGCAGGGCACACACACACACACACACACACACACACACACACACACACACACACACACACACACACACACACACACCTATCGGCAATTTGTTAACTCTAATTTACCTCAGCAGGTTAATATATGCCAGAGAGTGCCGTCTTCTGGAAGATCTTCTACAAAGGCAGGAGAGAGGAACTGGGTGGCGGTTTTTAAATATAAACACATTTTATCTTTAATAACTACTTGCGAAAGCCCCAAATGAAGAAAAACACGATAGAAAAAACAACGGGAATCTTAGCCAAGCCACCTGTATTACACCCTTTTCCCTGATCAGACTGCAAACTTCTACACTCCTTTCCAAAGGGCCCGTCTGAATTTAAAGTGTAACAATGTGAACAGTTCAATCACGCTCAGCTGGGATTCATTACCATGAGTCATCTGTATGCACAGGGCTGGTGATCAGTAATCATGGTAATGCAGAGGATCACCCAAACCAAAGCCTATGCCTTTACTGTACCCCCCCAGATCTACAGCTCAATATGATGGCATATAAAACACAATGGAATGCCCAAACCAACAGTACTGATACTGTTTCTGTCATTAGCAATATACAAAAAAATAATTTTAAGAATAAAAACAAAAGGACAACAATAAAAAAAATAATATTTTAAATTAATTTTATTAAAGCAGAAACAGTAATGCCGATTTATATATACATTAATGCATTATAATGTTCAGTATAAGAGTTAATAAAGCATTACAGCATCTTCTACTGAGGGATTTTAGTGTTAATTATAATACTTGAGGCTCTCATCTGTAATGGACTATACTGTAGATACCTTCATAATGCATTATGAAGGTCTGTTTAAGAACTAAGGATGCCTTGTACTGCATTATAAAGGTATCTGTAGTGCATTATAGATGAGAGCTTCATAAAACATTCACAATGCATAATAAACATGGCTATAATGTTACGCCTTTTTATAAGTAATTATAGCCATCTTTATAATACAATACTTTTACGAATGCATTATAACATGCTATGAATGTTCAAATGTTACCGCAGAAACAATATATTCTTTATTAATACGTCTACACTGACCTGTGTATATATGACCTATATATAATACGGGAATGTATAGCAGGCATCTGGTCAGCATATGACAATATAGAATCAGTACAGCCTGTTACTTTCCCCTTGCAGTTTCTCCTGATTAAATTCTAGCAACAGTCCTCATCCGCTTGTGACCAACAGCTGTCAGCACAGTCAAAACCGTGTTACTACATGTACTTCCCGGCGACAGCCGCTCATGTCAACAGGAGAACCGTAGAACCTCCCCCCCCATCAGTATTTGGGCAAGTTGTCTCCTGTTAAGCATTGAAATTTCACCCGAGAATCACTATCATATTGAACAGATTCAAACTCATTCCGCCTTGGGTCCTTATTCAGTGATTAGTTCAGAGCAAATTCATGACACCAGAACCAGGATTTAGTGTCCATTCACAGTGAAGAATGAAATAGTAACATGTCGTATTTTAATGGCATCTTGGGAGGAGATATTACATGAAGAATCCCGGGATTGGCTGCAGTGAGGTGGCCGCCCATCTGGTAGTAATAACACACTCTTTGATAGGTAGCTTTGCTCTCCAATGCCTTAGCCACCGTTGCCGAGTTCGTAGCTCCCCACAGTTACCATGCTCATTTATTTTCAGTGTCTCCTTTCCACAGTGTCACGGGAGCATAGAACCTTCTGAGAACACCGGTGGACTTCAGGGCGAGCGAAACAGGCCCGGAGCCCAAACGAGAGCTGCTGGCCAATGGCCAGATACACCGATCTTTAACCTCCACGCCTGGCAGTTTCAATGCTTTATGGACACGAAAAAACGCTGAACTGCTTAATACACTCAGAATGCCCCATTGCAATATATCATCCACCCTATTTTATTGGCATCTTCCAGAAATACAGTACAGTCTGATTTACGTCTCATGGTTCATTGATATCACGTTAGGAAAGATATAGAGCTAAAATAAATAATGGAATCTTGAAACAAACACTTCATAGACAAAATACATCACACCTAACTTGTCAAAGAACCATAAAT
This sequence comes from Paramormyrops kingsleyae, assembly GCF_048594095.1. Lineage (NCBI taxonomy): Eukaryota > Metazoa > Chordata > Actinopteri > Osteoglossiformes > Mormyridae > Paramormyrops > Paramormyrops kingsleyae. The sequence goes on along the minus strand of NC_132808.1, from coordinate 7,618,576 downwards.
ATTGCTGGTTATAAATACACTAAAATGTCAGTGTCTCTAATCATTTTTATGTCATTTGTTCAAATTGTATCGTGTCGATAAAAATAAAATATCTTTAGATCAATCCTCAGTATCAATATCTGCATTGGTCCACTTTTAAGAGGACTATTGTTTATTGTCAAAATGGGTTGCGCTTAGTATTTTTCAAGTGCATCCATAATCAGTACCATTTGGTCTTTCCTGTTTGTCTGTAATCACTTCACCTTACTGAGGACTGCACATGCTTACCGTCATGTGAAGAGCGCACATCATTTACTGGGGAATTTACTAAATTCACTGCAGGCTGACTATTAACCTTGCTTTAACAGACTGTTTATGAGCGCTGGTCAAGGAACACCTGTTCTGGTGTGTAACAGGCACACCTGTCGCCATGCCCCCGCAGACACCATCGCCTATCATGTCCCTTTGTGCATCTACCAGTGGGGTAGGTACCGTAAACTGCCTTGTTCCCAGCCACGGGAATGCTCTTACCCTCTGACATGACCCAGGAAGGCCTGGGTCACCTCAGGAGTAGCAAAACAAGGCTTAATTCTCCTCAGGAGAGGAGCCCGTGCGCTGAAACACAAGCCCTCAGAAGCCTTGGCGAGAAACCCAATCTGCTCCAGTGTATCTCGCAGCGATGGTTCCCCGTTCCCTTGTGATTTCCCCTCCATCTATGGCACACAAACCGAGCCCTTCAGCCCCCTTTCAGAGGCTTTATGGATCCACGAGGTTGTGGCGAACAGGCGAGGGCTTATCACAGACATCGCCGGGTCAAATGGCTGGGAAACACAGAGAAGCCAACGGCAGCCGCCTGTGAGATAGCGAATGGATAAAGCAGCCGCTTGGGGGTCAGAGGGAGGCAGGTGCGGGGGCTCGGGGGGCAGGGCTGGCTTAATGATGGTTGCTTGGCCCCCACACCTGCAATACCTCTCACAGACCAGGGCGAAGCTCCAAAACGCCTTGTTTGGTCACGTAATGCAGCGTTTGAAATGAATAAATATGTTTTGAGGGAGGCTTTTACTGGCACAAAGGGAACAAGTTTTCAGGGCCGGAGCAACGTCCAAACTATTCACCTGATCTGAAAATTACGAGCCAATTAAATTTAGAAAACCCACCAGCAGTAAAAAAGAAACTGAAAAGCCATCTTGGCTTGCACTCGAGTTCTGTCTTTTCGGACAGCTAAATTGACAAATTGTGCATTTTTTTTAAATAAATACATCTGGTGAAAAATCAATGGACTGGATAAAAATAAATAAAAAGCACCGACGGAACATGCGTGGTTTCTTTGATTAAAATGTCTTGGCTCTCTGCCTGTCTAGCTGCCAAACTCTTGGTCTGTACCTGGCTCTTTTCATGCAGGCCGATAATCGTGGCGTTAAATAAAAACAAAACACTTTGATGTTCTTGGATTTCAGGCCTCGGCTAAAAAAAAAAAAAAAACAACAGCAAAACAAGTAACATGCCTCAAAGACACAATACAGGCCCCTGAATCGACTGTACAGGGATAACGGAACATTAGGCAGGCCTTGTTTGATGATGTCAGCCGGTGACCTGTAACTCCTCAGCATTAATCTGTACCTCCCTGTCAAAGAAATGCCCTGTAGCTTAAAGACGGCGTACAGTTAACCCTTGGTTATACGTGCAGCACTTGTTTTGATGCCAAGCAATAAAATGGCGATGTGTTAACCCCGTGCCTGGGGTGGCAACAGGGGCTGATCGTTTTCATCAGAGGAGCAGGTGTTGTTCAAGTCTTACAGGAGTAATGATGATTTGCTTGGATGGGTGACTATTGGCATGTGGTACCTATGGAGTAATGTCTGTGTTTAAGTCTTGACAGTAACAGTTGCGATCCTTAATAACCGACAAAGACGTGGATTATGTAGCCTCTGTTTCATTTGGGGTGTCAATAAAAATAAAGAGAATTATAAACCTTTGCACAATTTCTGTAGACAGGCCGACTCACAGTGAATATAAAGCTTTAGAGGAACAGCTTTGTACATAGTTACAGAGACAGATTAAATACCTCAGCCGTACAGCAGTCGGCTTAGATTAGACTGTGCAGCCCATTGTCCGCTAATCCATACATCTGGAGGAGAGGGAAAAGCCTGACCTCACAGCCTGACCGAGACCCACTGATCTGTAGCAATCGTGTTCTCAATTATTCTTTAAATGCTCCGCAGTTGGTACAGAAACTGACAAGGAACATATTTCAAATTTATTCGCTTAGTAATTCATACTTGGATGGGACCCTTTTACCACGGCACTGCCGTAAAATGCATTATAATTGTCCCTATTGTTCAGTACCGCGTCTCGGTCGATAAAGGTCACTGCTCCTGTTACAGTGTGCGGTGCGGAGGGCAGCCGGCCGGAAGCCGGCCTCTGTGAGCAGAATGTCTCGTAAAATGAAAATGTTGGAGGAACAGCGTCGAAGATAAAGTGGCCCGAGGCGGTTTGTACATATGCGCTGTTTAATTATCAGGCCATGTGTAACGTTCTGCCAAACAAGCCACTCCCGCTGTGGCTCAATGAAACGCTGAACTTTCAAGGTTGATTTCCAAAAAATAAATATGGTACTATAATCAACACGCTGCCCCTCCAACACTCTCTTCCTCTACTCCTTTTTTCAGGAATGCTTAAAGGTCCCTTAGAAAACAGAGGGACTCTCTGCCTTTTATGGAGCACAGTGAAGAGTGATTGCGGAAAGCTGGGTGTTTTCATGGTTCACCGGACCTGCATCTGTGCAAAGCCTCTGCTCTGTATGTGTGATCACACTTACATTATGGCTATATTATAATCTTGGATGACAAAGTGAGTTTTATGTCTTAGTTACCTAATATTTGGATGTAAATGTCCAGGATAGACATACGCATAACTTAAACTTTCAAAGAACATTCATTTCACTTCTAAATAGTCTATATTGCATTATTTTAAACTGAAAAACAGGAAATGTGCTTATAAGTAAGTATTTATATCAACTTTTTCTTATAAAATACAGAAGAGCATAAAAAACTGCATGATTTGCAAACATCAGCAATTTATGGATAGTTCGTAAAAACAAGGAAAATAAGCAATGTCTGCGATCCCTAAAGAATGGCAAAATATCTGCAAGATGCGTTTTTATTGCAAAATTGCAAATTTCCAAGTTCCCTTTGCACAGATTAACACAGGCAATTTGTTTTCCTCAAAACAGCTCAGCTTTGCAGAAAAAGATATTTTATACTTTTTCCCTGGCAAAGGAAAATATATCAACATACTGCGGCCAACAACTCATTGATTTTCTTTTTCTTTAAGTGACATTTTTATGCTATTGTTAAAACTTTTAATTTAGTGTGTCAGAAATAGAAAACTATATTTACAGTATATCTTCCATCACTGAATAAGCAGTTACAACATGAATACAATACTGTGCTACAGTCCTAGCCAGTCAAAGAAAATGAATAGCTATTTATCTGGGGAGTAATTGTGTTTTTGCTCACAATGTAACAAACATTGTTTTACATCAACATCGAGGTGGGACTACAAACACCTCACAGCAGAGAAAGACTAGACAACGCAACACACAAGAGACACACAAGAGACACACTCACATTCACTGACATCATTACATGGACTGGGACAGGATACTGGGCAGAGCCATGGACTGAGTGAGGATACCAGGCAGCACCATAGACTAGGAGAAGATACTGGGCTAGATTATAGACTGGGAAAGGATACTGGCAGAGCCATCGACTGGAAGAAGATACCGGCAGAGCTATAGACTGGAAAAGGACAGCAAGCAGAGCCGTAAAGTGCTTTGTGCATCTCTTTACTGCATTCCAGGGGAAAAGAGTGACAGAGCTGAGATTTTAATCACAGGAAGGAGAGAGTGTCTGTTTTTTAAGTATTTTAATGGACTCTGGGGCATTTCACCCATCTGGGTGAGTGAGCAGCACAAAGAGACAAAGGAGGCAGGAATTCACAAGGAGGCCAAAGTCACAGAACGAAAGGCTTCCTGTTTTACAGATAACGGGCTGATATCTGAACTCTGACCATGAACTAAACATTTTCAAGCAGTGAGCTGTCCAGGCAGCAAATGCATTTGTCATGTTTCACGTTGTGCAATTATTCTTTAATATTTAATTTTGAAACCTACCTAAAAATACAAAATTATGAACAAAATATGATAAACTAGCTAATACAGTAGATAGTCTTTCCACATTCCAGCAGAATGGGTTTTACCAGTTACCACACATTCCTGACACATGATACCACAATCCATACACAGAATATTGCTGATCCATACAGATCACATGTTTTACTACATCTTCTCTAGATTTGCTAAACACAACAAAACAAACCAGCTTGCTTACTCGCCTCTGTATGCATTACTCAATTCACATTTGTTTCACATGCACTGATGCCTTTAAAGTTAATAGCTGTATTTTTTATAATGGTTAAATTAGTTCCATGTAAATGGATCTAGTTTGGGTTTGGCAGTTTGTTGGATATTACAGCCTGAGGACCTGCCAAGTTCACCGGTTCCTGTGCAGTTTTAGATTTTCCGATTTTATTCCTCCTGCATTAAAATACAATTGCTGCAATTTCAATTGCTCACTTAAACTCACATTCTTTAAAAAAAAAAAAAAAAAAAGTTAAAAAAAAACAATAAGGAGCAGCCGGATCTAAAAAATGAATCTCTGCAGGCTCTAGGAAAACCTTGCTTCTAATTTTTTCATTTCAAGTACCTTGCACATCCTGAAATGGCATCATTTGTTCTCCTCCTGACCCCCATTGATCTTATATAAAAACCAGAATGGTCTCGTGGAGATAAACAGGGTGATCTTAGCAGCACATATTTTGGGCCACAATGTTCCCAACTCACCAGTGTAGCATTGAACATCACTGCCAAATATCTATGTATTATGCAGGTATTCATGCTATCGAGTTTGTCACTAAATCACGTGACATACACTAGCGGCCAAAGTTGTGGAAACACCTAACATTTTTGGCATTATACTTTAAAAATTACTACATGAATATTGACAGTAATGTTTATAAACAATCAAAGAATGTTTACAAATATCATACATTGGATGATTAAATAAGTAACTGGAGTAATTAGAATAAAATTCTGCAATCTCTAAAAATCAGAAGTTTTTCCACAATTTTGGCCAATAGTGTAACTAGTTTGCACTGCTTCATAGTAGCACCAAGACATGCTGACGTCCAGAACACACTCCACACTTCCCAGTTTGCTTTGTCATATGACTGGGATGAAATAGCATTGCTTTACACCTTAGCCTGTATTTTACACTTAACACACGGCAGCAACAGGCACAATGCAGGTGTCTTTGCCAGCATGAGCCCGTTGCAGTTGTCACTTTCCTGACCAGCGCCCACATTGTTTAAATAGCAAATGTACTTGTGCCCATCTGAGCACCCATGGGCTCGTTTCCATCAACGCAGAGCTGGTGCTGGGTTGGTTCTCGCTTGGTGCCTTTTAAGAACCAGCCTGCGTTTCCACCGGTTTCAAAAAAGAATGGAACAGAAATGTTATGTATGCGGAAGTGAAAGTAAAGGTTAATCTGTATTTCGTTTTCTGGATTTATTTTGCCGAACCAAAATAAACATTTCCGGGGTATGACTCGTTGCTCCGTCTCCATTGCTTGTATCTACTTTGTCTCCATAAATGCTGCCCTTTGGCTGAATCTCCTTCTAATCATACTTTATTGATCCATGCAGGGGAATTCTCTTTACACCTATACCCCATCTCGCTTACCATGACACACAAACACAAAAAATGTTTCTTTTTATGTACTTAATTCACAAGCAAATTACCAAAACTCGCTCTTTTTTTTCAGACTTCCTCATGATATGTCACAGTTTTGGGAACCAAAACTCACTCAGTCTTCATTTAATTCAGAGAAGAACTTTCATTAAATTTCCAAAAGTCCACAGAAATTTCTTGAAAATGTATCCCGTGGACTGATTGAGTTTTGAGAATTTGCCCTTCAGTTGTGTTAGTGATACATTTAGAGAAATAATTCAAATATTAAGATATGTTGCTGGTTTGATATACCTGGTGTTAAATAAAATAGAGTAAAATAGAGAGATTTATACCAGGAGACCCCTCTGCTACATCTGGCCAGCTTCTGTGTTTTGCACTATGAAATCCTCTTACCAGCTTCAATGGACCTGATTTTCTGCTAAACTAACAGCAGACCCAACATGTGTGTGAGACCTGAATTTTGGGATATGAAAGGACCAGCCATCAATCATGCAGCCATTGTAGGACAGAGATGTACATATCGAATCTAACTTACAGTATATGGTGTACCATCCATCTTCCAAATGTTTATCTTGGTCAGAGTTATAGGGCTGTTTTTGTTTTATACATATTACACTGTATGAGTAATCGTCTTTGATTTCTGGGACTAGAATGTAGAAATCCATTAAAATTAGCTTTTTTTAAAACTGTCCTCAGCCCTCAGTCATTTAAAATAATTGAGAACCCTGGTAATTACGGGCCTGTCCCCCCCCCCCCCCAGCGATTTGCCCAGCACTTCCAGCAATGGAAAAGCACTTTTCATAAACAAATTCTTCTTTTACTGCTCCCTGGGCAAGAACAGCATTGTTATTTTTGAGTAGATATAGCAACAGTAACCCCTGAGCAGAGAATGAGTGGAACAAGACCCTGTGCATGGAAGTCAGGCCTGAACCAGGGTTAAATACTCCCCAGCCCTGGGGGGGGGGGGGGGGGGGGTCCTGGCCAAAGGCCGCATTCAGGCAACAGACAAAACTTTCCTGTTCCTGTTCTGGTGCATAAAGCTGCACAAAGACGCAGGTAAATATGCATTTAGTGCTAAACAGACAGAATGATCAAATACCAAAGATAAACCAGGAAACGTGGTGCAACAAATAAAAAATACATTGGGAACAAGTAGAATATCCAGAAAAACAGAATATTGTGATATTACAGAGATTAATAAATATTTAAAGGTTATAACAGTAATAATAATAATAATAATAGTAAATTAGTAATAATAATAAAAATACAAAATTAGTGGATGGTATATGTGTAATTAAAAACCAGAGAGTACTGGATTTTTACTGTTGAAAAAGGGGACACTTCCTGACCTGTTATTATTATTAATATTGTTATTGATATTGTTATTAATCATTAATTATTAACATTATTATTTTAAAATAATCACAACACGAAGGGTACTGTTTACAAAAGATTTATAAAAGAATTGTTTTAATTTTTAAATTAGGGCGAAATTTCATTTCCCTCAAAGTGAGTGATCACCATAATGGTTCTATTTTTGGTCCTGCCTGCTGTTTCCAGATGATGCTCACTGTGTTTTCAAATAAGCCATCGTCTCTCGTTGAGCTAAGTGCAAGATCGTCCCTTTAAAACGCCGAAGAGGTGCCTTTCTCTTGTGTTGACCCCCCCACCTCGACTACACTGCCGTTAAACTGTTTCCGTGCCAACGGACCAACTGGAGAGGGGACACCTGAAGGGGTGGGGCGGGAGACAGCAGGCCTGCAGGTTAGACTAACAACGCTGTTCGGGGCACGGGGTCTCCATCTGGGCTAGGGGGGTACAGGTCACCTTTCGGCTGCTTCGATGCTATCAGCGGAAAAGCCCCCCCCCCCACCCCCACCCGTGAACAAAACAGCAGCTGCTGCCCCAGTGGAGCATGCGACCTTCTCACAGCGGCTGTAAGTGATGCTCCACAGCTCCCAGTGGATGAATAGCATCCCTTCCATTAAGAAAGTGAATCCCACTGCATTCAGCCGCAATCTAGGTAGGATTTCCTTTCAGGAGTCAGGAAGCGGCATTGTCCCCTTGGAATGATGTAATTGTGATTATGAGCATGAAGAGGGACTTTGTACCAAAGCCTTTGTTTTAAAGGAGCTGGACTGAATGTTTAACCTTGTCTGGTAAAGCAGAAAAAGGAAGAGTGAAGAGGCAGCAATCCTAAATAGATCTAAAAAAAAAAAAAACACTCACATGCTTATCAGGAGGGCTTGTGTTTAAAAAAAAAAAGCAATTTCTAAAGAACTGGGCTTGTACAGGATAACCGAGGTCTGTGTCTCCTGAGAGCCTTGGCAGAGACCTGGATGTTGATCCATATCGGATGTCAGCAAAGCCACCCGGTGTTTATTTACGAGTGAAGTGAGGGGCTTTTGGTGATAGACATAAAGAAATGCTACCTCAAAATGAGGAATCGCTCAGGAATGATGACGTCATCAGTCTGAAGACGTACCAATGACATCGCCTGCAGTACTGTAGATCGCCTACTGACCATTGTGCCTTAAAATGCGTCTGGAAAAAAGAATAAATGAAATTATGAGAGATGCACCACTTACAGGGGATTTCCACTGATATTAACCTCGAGCGTGTTCTATAAGACAGTGAAAAATGTTTATATTTGGATGTTTTTTAGTAAAATATTTTTTGTTAATGATGGAGAAGTGGTTCATTGGACCTTATGGAGCCAACGCATGCAAGTGTGAGCCTTGTGATTGCCAGCAACCGTACCACCTGCAGTTCAGACTGTGTAATTTATCTGCAGCTAAGCAGGTTTGGCCAGTATGTGGATGTCAGACCAACTAGGAAAGCTGGGTTGCTTTTGGAAGAGGTGTTGGTGTGGCCAACAGGTTAGCCCATCCTGCAGACTGGGTGGATCCCAATGCCCCAGTGCAATGATGGGGACACTGTGCTGTCATTCAAATGAGACATAAAACCAAGGTCCAGACTCTCTGAGGACATAAGGTCTCTGGGCACATTTCTAAAGAGTAGGGGCCACAGTATCCTGGCTAAAATTACCCACTGTGGCCCTTTCATATCTGGCCTGCTAATCGTCCCCTATGTCTAACTGGTGAATCCTCTCCTGCCCCTTCACCACCTTAGCTACTGTGTGGTGAGCGTACTGGTGCAGAATGGCTGCTGTTGCATCACCCAGGTGTGTACTACACAGTGAAGGTGGTTCAAGTGGTTTCCCATTGGTTCTGTAAAGTGCTACATAAATGTGATATTCAATATGAAAAGGGATGTTCTTTTAATGCTTTGAGTGCTAAACCCAGATGAGGAAAGTATGGGCACTTTTCCACTGCACCAGGTATCATACTTTGGTACTTCCGAAAAGTACCAAAAGTACGGTACTTCAAGGTGTTGGTTTTCCACTTGCGTAAAAACTTCTACCAGCGCCAAATGGCATCACAATGCAAGGCGTGGTATTTTGTACTGAATTTGCAAAATGTCTGTGGTATATTATAGAGCTGGACAATGTGTGATATTAATACCAACATAGTATGTTATGCACATGCAATTCTCATATTGCAAGGACTGCGATAGTCAGCTGGGTTGAGATCAGGCTTTTTCTTACTTTCATATTGTACAGACATTGTTGGGCAAGAGGTTTAAGTTTCACTGAAACATTTTTACTCTGTCACAGGAAACAAGCATTGCAATTTTTACGTTCCTTTTAAAGATTGTGTACTATATGTTAAAAATGAGCACTGCATGCATTCTCTGAGCCAATCGTAATCATTTTCGTTCTTGCAGTTTACGTCACTTGTGAGAAATTTATTTTGAACTCCTTTGTGCTTTATAAATACCCAAATATTTAGTACAAAATCACATCACAATATATGAATATCTTCCAGAATCTTCATGCCATCCTGATCTTCTTCTGGTTCTTTAGACCAGATCATCTATTTACGCTGCAATACATGCAGTAGAGTCTCGCTTATCCGACCTTCGCTTATCTGACATTCCGTATCATCCGACGTCCCACTGCAAAAAAAAAACAACAAAAAAATGCATCAAAAAAAAAAGCAACAAGAAATGCAAATTGCGAGCGTGAGCGTATAGTCTATTTGTTGTTGCTCCCGATTCTACCACAGCTAATTAGTTACCCCGACTGTACAGTACATACTGTATTTAACTTCAGACAATTCTGTAACTGTAAGTCATTTTTTCAGTAAATTTTTTCTATTGTTTTGTTGTAAAACATGATTATTAGGTTTGTAATGTGTAAAATTATAACATAGTTTAATAGGCTTTGTCTTAACACCTCCCATTATCTGACAAATGCTTTCTTTGTCAATTGATTATGCAAATAGCCTACCTCTGAAACACTGAATACAACTGGCATCTTGAAAAAAGTTACATACTCAGAAAACAATAATATACTACAGTAGAGTCTCGCTTATCCGACGTTCTGCGGCCCGTTTATGCCGGATAAGTGAGACTCTACTGTAGTATATTATTGCCCACTGCGCAAAGCGACATCAGAATGACATCTTTTATATGTTGCTTTTGGACGTCCAATTTTGGTCCACTGAAGGGGTTTTTTTGTAACGCCAGGAGACGTCTTTTTTTGACGTCTAATAAACGTAAAGGTTAATCTGTATTTCGTTATATATATATATGAAAGAAAATATGACTTTAGCTGGGAAAATGGCTCTTTGTGCTCTGAGACTGAAGATCAAGAAGCAAAGGCAACTGAAGTCTAGATCCTTTCCAGGGTAAATAAGGTCATCCTGCAAAGCATGGCCTTCCAAGAAGCAAAGTTATAATTCCCTCTACAGGTACGGATAAATCACCGAAACCGGCTCTAGGGGCAGATCCAGGAACATGGCATGGATAGCAGATGATGAGCATTACCATTTATGGTAGAAAGTTTCAGCAGAGCAGACCTCGGTTAAAACACCGTGGCTGCCTCCCTTCACACGTGGAAATGTGTTATCATTTTGTGTTCAATGCACAGTAAATTCAGAGATCTTTTTTTACTGGGTAACTCAAAGCAGGTTCTCTGGGTGACCTTTGCTCCTGTTCCGGTAAAACTAAGTGAGAGGAATCATAGGATCATAGTGCAGGAACTGTGTATAAATTCTCAGGAATTTAGGGTCAGAGTAGCGAGCTGCATCGCTGCCTTGTCAGTCACATTCCCAAACTCTTCTGTGGTTCCATTAGTTGACGACTAAATATCTAATAACCTTTTTTGGAGCATGGCTTAAGTTTCTATACAGTTTCATGAATGGATCAACAGTGGCAGATTAGAGAGTATGTATGACCAATTAAGAACCAGGAAATAAACACACACTTATACAACTGAACACAACTGAACATCAAGGGCTTTGGCACACACATTAGTACACTTAACGTAGAGAAGAAAAAAAAACCATGGAGATTCAGTAGAGAAATGTGACAGATGGCTCACATGGTGATCAATGGCAGGAATGAAGGTTAATAAAAACCTACCGTACTTCTGACATTATAGTTACTGTACTATAAGTCTAATATCAATGGTGATCTGCTGTTTGGGAACAACATTAAACACTTTGTAGAACTTTTCGTAAGATTTATATATAGTTAATGAAACTTTTTTAGCAAGGAAAAGCATCAATAATTACAGTGATTCTTTATATTGATATTGAATTACAGTTTTTTCATTGTTTTTGGAAAGCTAGCAGAGTAATACTGATCTAAAAAAAATCCCTCTAAAACAGTATTTTGAAAACACTGAAAAACAATGACAGTGAAGATCTTGCCTGTTTTGGTCCCATACGGGATGTCCTGACCGCTGTGTCAAAACCCAGACTAAGAGGGATGGAATATGTCACTGGCTATATGATCCAGGGGTTGAAATCAGGGTCAAAGGTTACGTACTCCAGGGCCCTATTAGCTCTGACGTAGACAGATGCAGCTGTAAAATGCTGGAATAATGGCAGACGGATCAAGCAGAGGTTTGACTCCTGGACCTTCATATTACCTGGACCTCTCTGTTAAAGGGCACTGCTGTAATTGCAGAGGGAGGGTCTTGACTTCAGTTCCTATTGGGGAGAACTCAGTCATTGCTTATTTCCAGCACTTGCAGAGAGCTCTCCGGGGCGTCGGGGAGCTCTGTGTGTCCTGCTGGGAGTCTTACAAGTTCACTTTCCTGTCAGCTGCAACCAGGAAGCAAGCTCCTTCTGACAGTGATAAACTTCAGGCTAGGGACCAATTTTCTGTGTTATACACAGCAGCAGTCATATACGGACATATTTACTAATAAGAATCATAAAAAAAAATTACCAAACTGAAAAAGTTTATTAAAACAATGGTCAGAGTCTATTGCTTTAGTGTAGCACAAGAGACCAGGTCAAGGCATTTGTTTAAATCCCAGTCCCGTTAGACACTGGCAAAAAAAGAATTATTCCTTTCCAGACATCTGCCTTGGTATTAATTTATAATATTAATAGATATATTATTCAGATTTAACTGAGTGCAGTTTCTGTTGAACTCAGTGATTCTAGTTTTTCAGGGGCCAAAGGAAACAGACCACAGCTGTACTGGAATGTGTGGTGCAGTTAAAATAAGACCAAAAAAATCCTCATAAAAATCAGACAACCAGAACAACAGATAGAACCTTTTCACTATAAACTTTAATACCTCCATACCGATCAGATTAACATAAATCCATTTGTCTGATGCTACAAACTATCTAGAAACAGCAGAAACAGTGAAAAGCCTTGTTTGTTTTTTTACTGTGTCCCCAAAATGCAGCCTTTGTTATTTATTTGTAATGACCAGGATTGACCAGGATTGACCAGGATTATGATTAATTGCAGCACGGCGACTCTATCAGAAACGGACAACTCCTTGGTCTACTTGTTAAAGAACTGAGGATATCTCAGACCTGGTGACTAAATGCTGATCCCAGGCAAAGTTAAATTATTATCATTACCACAAAAGTTGGAATCCTATATACAGCTATTATCTTACAAACTCCTAGAAAAACTCTCATGAAAGATAAGGCTATTTCTCAGCCATGGTGAATATTATAAGATTGTGAAGATATTTTAATAGATGTGGAGCTCCAATTCTGACTCTGTCCAACATTACAAAAAGCTCTTAGCAATGAATGGAAAAGGTAACGGGGAAAACAATCCAGGTAATAATGGAATTCGTAACACTGACAAATGCCCACTAACCTCAAAGCCCCATCATCATGTAAACAATCCCACAGAGAGCAGGTATGTCAGCTCTCTGGTTTTAATTTAGTTCCTCACCCTGGCTCATCTGTTTGCCCAAAGTTCCCCGCCTCTCGAGCAGAAAGGCCTAAAACAAACAGGACTCGGAGCAGATGCTTGAGGCAGGGCACTGAGAGTGAAGCCGTCACCAGATCCTGTCTCAGGGTGCAGATGTCTGAGTGCCACTCGTGGTGATTGAGCTCAGGAGCAAAAGGCCAGGCAGGCAGGATGGAGCACTGAAAGTATGGCTAAACATTATGATTTGGATATACTGTAGGAGCAGAGTGAAATAGGAAATAAGACTAAACGTTCCTATTGTGATGTTTCGGTTTGATGCTGGTATTGTTGTTGTTTTCACTTTTCATTATTATGACTTGAGGTGAAATTGTCCGAAGACCCAGGATGGAATATTATCTGGTTTTTATCATAAATTATGAGGCTGAGCCACAAAATTTTTTGTTCAAGAAATCACCAGAGGTGAGGAGAAATGGTAACACCAAATGACTGCTTTGGGCTCGGGTGCTTCTGAGGAGATGTGGAACCCCTGCAATGTTCCTCTACAATGTGTGTACAGTACATTGACAAATGATAAACAAATTATTACACATGACAAACAAATGATGGCATCTTGCTTTACTGAGAGGTATGGTGAAGCACCTCGATCGCACGTCACGGTGCTCTCTGTGTTCTCCCAACCCAAAAATATATACTGCAAAAACCATCTTCAAAAGACAGAACAAGGATTCACTTGGAAGAAAATTCTGCCAACATCAGCTGCTACATGATTTGAATGGATCTCCACCAAAAGAACCTCCATACTATTGCTGACACTCCTCCACCAAAGAGCAAACCCAGGAGTAAATCTGAAACAGAGAGGACTGCTATCCATCAGAAATCCAGCTTCACACCTTCAAAGCCCCTTTTCACTAATCTCCCTTCCCCCAGGACTAATTGACAAGCCTGTAAACTGACAGTGATGCCTCTCACAATATGCAGGGAGCAGGGGCAGCTGGAAAATGCACTGCATTCCAGTAAAGCCCAAGAGATCAATCATTATACCAAGGGTACATCTGGATAGAGACACCCGCTGTTTGCCAATGCCTTACTGTCAGATTCACTGATAACCTTATTTACCTGTATTTTACACTAAATGAACAAACTGAAGATATTCTCCCTGTCCAGGATAAGTGATTGTAAGATGGATGGATGGATGGATGGATTAAAGAAAGCAGAACCCTTGTGTTCCATACAGCATGAAAAGCTATAGCACTTATCTGACTATATTAGCTGACATATTATGGAATAGGTTTCTGCTAAGACCCTTACACAGATTTTCAGACATATATCATAGACAGGTCACCACCTCCCCAGAAAGTTCTCCTACACCCATGACCTTGTGGCTGAATATGTGTATACAGATCGACCTGGTTAAGTTCAGGCTCCAAGAAGGGACACATCTTTCACTTTGACCAGCCAATCTTAATGGCTCATTTGCTAGGCAGCTACATTGTGCAATATGAACTCATGCCTGTTTTTCCACAGAACCCTACAGTCAACACATACTGTATAACACTGAAGGGCGACCAGTGTTGTGCGCTTTGACCATCACAAATGAAACGTCACCCAACTGCCCTAATGACATGTCAAAGAACAGCCCCACCATGATCGGTCATCCGGGAGGCCATTCGGCGTTCTTGAATTTGGTTTGCGGTATGTATGGAGGTTTTATTATCTTTGAATGTTGGTAACATCTTGTGGGAACATTGTAACATCATAGGATGCACCTGTTGCTGCAAAACAACTTCATATTCTTTGGGTGTTATATGACCATGCAGAGCATCCTAAGACACAGTGACTGCCCCAAGACGGCTGACATTATGAACAGACACTGGAGATTGACAGCATCCTCTGACTTTCTCCAAATGTAAACCCAACCAGATGCTGGAAAGAGATCTGACTCACAAGACTATGCTCATTTTTTCCAGTGTTCCGGGGTCATGGTTTGCTTCTTACACCAGGTTGCGCTTCATTTTGCAGTGGCCTTGGATGCAGGTGGTTTCCAAATGGTAGCACTGCCATAAATTCTGTGTTTGTTGATAAACATACTGCACACCCAATAAACATCCTTAAACAGATTCCCTCACAAGGCTCGTCCTACATGACTATTCCTGCAACATTTCTACCTCGCGTTGCAATTTATTACGCTGGTGGCATTTCAGTTATCCTTTCAGCAAAGGACCAGCCAACTGCAGAGGTTAAAATGACAGCCATGAAAAGATTGTTGAAGTTTCTAGTGTCTTGGAAATTCCAAGAACATTGTGGGAATCTCCAGATGCTGGCAGTTGTGAATAAAGCTGGCATTTCGGCAACATCTCTCCAAGGCTTACAAGGAGAGATTTGAGCAATGGGCTGGTATAGAATGTGACTATCTAAAAAGTGTTATGCACTGTTATCTGGTCGGTAGCCACCATACTCCCCCCAGAGGGGTCAACAAGACGATGGTGGAGTGACGTTTTGGGGAGGAATAACAGGAAGTGAGATGCTAGCCCCCCTTTAGGGTCCCTGATGGTGTTAAACTGACACCAGCAACATCTGTGAAGCTCCAAACAGAACATTTCCTGCCCTGATACAAAGAGTCGTGCCTTTTGTAATAGTGTGACCTTCATGTAGGGCAATGCACCGTCACATGCTGCTAAGGACACCAATGACGCTTCAGCCAATCAGTCCTCTGATTGGTGAGTCGCAGCAAAAACCTGCACACACAGCGGCCCTTTCTGGGTAAGATTGGCCACCCCTGACTTATGGAGTATTTTGAAAAGGAAAATCCATAAGGAAGGGTGGTAGGTCACCTCAAAAGGGCAGCACTGAGAGGCAATACTAAATAGGGGAAGAAGCAGAGAGAGTTGTTAAAGTAATATACAAATGGTTTCTTAAGATGTTTTTTGAAGAACAGTATGTTTATGCAACAAATTCAACACATTTCTGTTGCGAGACATTCGCAACATATTGAATGTTTAAAAAGTGCAGTCTGCTTAAAATTTGGATTATTTTATTTTTGTTTCAATATATATAAAAACTGTTGTTATTGTCATGCATTGTTGCTACTGTAACAACTTCCTTGTACATTTTCGCACATGCAGAATAAAAGGATTCAAATTCTGATCCACATTTACAAAGCACTGAAAACTATTAAGAAGGGTAACACTTTACTTGAGGGGCACAAATAACTTGCATAATAACAGTTTGATTTAATACATTAATTAAATAGAAACTAGTAGTAGTTACGTAATGATCGTAATGATCCCATCTTCGTTCATCATTAATTAGTCACTCATATCTCATTAGATTTAAGCAAAGGTAATGGCGGCTAATATAAATCTTGTCAAATGTAATTAAATATCCTTGGATGGAAACACCTAGACATGTCTCAGAGCACTTTTCCAGTATGGGGCAGTGACCCAGTGCCCGTCCCAGCAAACACAGGGATGGAGTTGCCAGTCTGTCTCAGGCCACACATTAACACACCGGACAATACAGTGACACCCATTCACTTAAACTGTGTGTTTTGGGACAATAGGTGGCAACTGATGTTGGCTGACAGAGATGGGGGTAGAATTAATAGCCCCAGTCAGTACGTCTCACTACGGATGGTTGCAGTGGTACCCATAGTGAGACATAATTATTTCAATTAGTCCTGTCACCATGTAAATATGCTGTTAGCCTAACACAATTGTACATCAGAATCTGCATTATTCATAAAGCATACAGTACCGTGACGTGTCGGCTTTTCAGCCCGTTAAACACAGCTGCAGTCATCGCCTGACCAAACCATAAAAACGACGGCTACATCTGCCAAATTGCACTTTGTTTATAGTGCAGTAAAAGCAAACACATCTTTTGAGAGGCATCTGCATTGTGTTCGGGCGAGGTAATGGAAACACCTGAACAATGCCAGGTGTGTCGTCCCAAGCCAGGCAGCACTAATTCCCAGAATTCATAGGGTTGACTAAGCTCTAATCACAACATACAGAGGGGGTTTTAAGTTACAAACCCATTTAACAAGCTATAGTGAGGTTTTTTGTGCAGAAAGAGCTCCTTTCAAGTAGAAAAAATAAATTGATTACTTACAACCAAATGGTTTTGAAAAATAAAACATATTCAATGTCAGTTAGACTTAAAACCTATCAATTAACCTTGTATTGTTCTTTTAAAATCAGAATAAGACTTGACCAATCAGCTAAGCACCTGCTCACTAATGTATTTCTTGCCTATATCCTGACAAAACAGGTTAAAGGGAGCTGATGAGATTTCTGGCATTGCAGTGAATGCGAGGCATTGTCCCAATACAGGCAATGCTTAACCATGGCTGTTTACAAAGTGCTTACTCCGGTGATGTGAGGGAATGATCTGCAATGTAAATAGCAGACGTACACACTGAAATAAGTACTAATTCTTCAGATTGTTTCCCTCAGAACATACATGTCCTTAAGAAATAAATATTTTATTTACAAACCTTCGCAAAATTGCTGACTTAAATTGTTATTTTTAACGCCACCATCCATTTTAAGCAGTAACTATAGCAAAGCATTAGGCACTTTGAAGGCTGATTGTGATTGGACGATAGAGGAGCCACTGGAAAGCCACAGGAATAGCACATGGGCTGACCAGGCCTGTGAAACGTCACAATAGTACGTTCATGATTTGACAAGAACATATTACATTTCTTATTTGTACCAGAATAGGATAGATACCTGATTTCCTTAGCTGACTGCAGCTTGATATTGTATTCTACCTATGAATAATGGTCCTGTCATAACTTGAAAGCTAAATTCATTATAATTCAGGAAAACATGGAATGTCCACTCAACCTGTCCATCACGGTGCTCTGATCTTGGAGGAAATTTTGGTTTCATGACGAAAGTTGCGTTCTCTACTGGGTGATTTCACAGGCCCACCTGTAGCTGTACGTCCAGGGGAAAACCCAGTAAAAGCAAAAACATCTGGATACTCCTAGTCTCTTAACCTCTGTCCTCAATGAAAAATGAAATGCAGATGAGACATTGATTGGGGCAGAAGAAACTGCAATGCAAGCCAGATTGCTGCCTATACTTCAAAGGGGTGTCTCCGCACCTCAGAGGCAGCCCGTTGTCTGTGAGCCTTCGATCTCCATCTATCTTCCGGACTCAGAGCAGGGTCCTCTCACCTTTCCCCGCAAACCCAAGGTGTGCCGGGGCGGAGCGCCACAGCAGCGTGTGGTATCTCACACTCGGGAGAAGGTTATGCACATCAAAATCCATCCCACAGGCAAGAGGGAGTGTCAGATATCTGACTCTTCTGACGTTCAGGTTGAGGTCTCCATGTTCAGCAGGGTGAAGACAGTGATGCAAAACAGGGTCTCTGTCATTAAAGTTTTTAATGGAAAGGCGGAAAATAAAAAGGCATCAGTCATCTGCAAATTATGTAAAAAAAAAAATGACTGAGGGACTATTACAAACAGATGATATTGGAACACGTTTACACAATATATAGTCACGCACTGCATAACAATGTCTCCATCAATGATGGACCGCATGTACGATGGTGGTCCCATAACATCATAACAGAGATGAAAAATTCCTGTTGCCTTGTGACACTAGCTGTCTTAATGTCAATGCCATCGCAACATGGTAGCCATAGTAACGTCATAGTGCATCGCATTACTCACATGTTTGTGGTGATGTTGGTGTAAACAAACCTACTGTACTGCCAGTCATATAAAAGTATAGCACATACCATTATGTACACGCATAATGCTTGATAATAATAATAAACAACTATATTACTAGTTTATGTATTTACTATACTGTACTTTTTATTGTTATTTTACATTGTACTCTTTCTACTTATAAACTGTTTTTAAAAAAGGTTTACTGTAAAACAGTATGTCTTGTTACTCATAACTTGTAAGTACACTCTGTGACTTTCACAAAATCCCCTAACGACACATTTCTCAGATGGTACCGCTGTCGTTAAGCGACACATCAGTGCACACAGCTATAGACCGGCAGTCTCCTGCACAGAGGCTAAGCACCTAGCTAGAGGGTTACTCCCTGGAGACAAAACTTTCTGTAGTGTCCAATAGCAGTACACTCCAATACTTGAGAAATGGTCTAATTAACATGTTATAAAGATTCGCCATGCCATCACAGTGAGTAAACGCAGGTGTTAAGAGGCTTTTATTTGTTTCTCCTTCTTCAATGTAAGTTGACCGCCCAATAGGAAACCCAGGTGTTTTGTGGTTGATAGCTGCTTAAAATCCCCATCCCCTTCATCCCCTTACATTAACGGCATAATCCATGTTCAATACAGTGTAGAGTAAGATGACGCAGCACAGTTGAACTTACTTGTTGAATAGTGCTGGGTAGTAATTTCCTTTCCCTTTGCTGTGCTTATATATGAAGAAACCACACATACAATCACATCTGTACATAGTAGTATAACACAATTATTGAGAATTATGGAAGTGGCAGTTGCACTTTAGAGGGATTGAACCTGACCCAGAGACCTGTGATTCTGACTGATTACCTGTGGTGGCGTATGATCTCCCAGTCCGTCACATAGGTTTAGGTGGAATAGCCTCAGACATACATTCCTCCTGTTCACATGGACAACCTGCCCATGAACAATCTGAGGGGATGTTTGGGGGTGGTCTGTAGCAAAGCATAATCTCAGCTCCACCGACTACTGAGGAACACCCTGTAGACTCCTGCCTATTCCTTAGGCTGCCTTGCCTCATTTCCTACTGAGATGTCCCTCCTTAAACCAGAGAGTAAAGCAGGCAGGTCCATGTCATCAACCCTATATCGACATACAGCGCCCTACACAATTATTGGTGTCCCTTGTAAAGATTTGTAAAAATGGTTAAAAGAAAATCTACCTTTTGGTGAAGTAGCTTCATCTAACACAGAAAAAATGAGAAAAATCCAACATTTCATTGAAATAAATCTATCCACAGAAAAACAAATCCTTCATCAAGAAAGAATTATTTTTAACAAAAACACATGTGCCACAATTACTGGCACCCCTGGAAATTACAATGAACACAATGTAACTGAAGCATGTTTCCCATGTAAATTGTACATCTTTCAGTTGATTGGAGTGAATAGGAACCTTCAAGCAGTAACCGATGGCTTTCTGATTAACTGGGGTACAAACACGAGGTGACACAGAGGCCAAATTCCGTTAGTCATCCATCAACATGAGAAAGATAAGAGAACACAGACCAAATGAGGGAGACAAATGTGCTGACCTTCATAAGTCAGGGAATGAGTATTTAAATGTAGCTACTGACCTTAAAATTCCCATTTCAAACTCTATAACGCAAATGAAGTATGAATTAGCATATAAAGGTTAAAATGCATGATAATTTATTGTCATAGCGGCGCAAATGCACATAAAATACGTGCTCATTCACGCTGTTACAACAACCGATTGCCGCACGTATCGCTTTTAAAGGTGAATGCATACTTGCGTCCCAATTATGTCAATCCCTGTGCATATGCCATTTGCGGCTGTATAAGTGTAGATCTAGGTAAGAAGCCGTGTGCATATGTCGAGTGTAACCAGATGCTCAATTTTCATTGTTTTTCCAGCCAGATTAGCACAATCAACACTGTCAAAAGCCTGTGAGCGTATCAGCTAGGAGAATCTGGACCACTGCTGGCTGGCAAGAGATTGTCCGAGTAAACCAAGAACATTTGTTTTGTTTCTGCGGAACTGTTGAGTTTTCTTTCAGCTCAGTCTTGTACTGTAGCCTTCCAAGACATGAGGTCAGGGAAATCAGCGTCCAGTCATCAATTTGATTCGGATTAAGGTCCTTAGGAAAAAGGAAGATATTTCCACTCAAGGGGTACAATACTCAAATGATAGGACTGATTTGCTAACAGTGATAAGAAGTGCGAGGTCATCTGAATACTTTTAACAACCAAGGATGGATACCATCTGCAGAGTCTGCTTTCCTGGGCTTTAACCTAAGAACAAATCTGTCTAATATTGCACAACTCTCCCAAGTTAACAGGGTTGGGGAGCAGAAGCATAGATATGTAGTATTTCCCGTCTGTATTTCAGAAAAATGAATCTGAGCATAATGCCTGCCTGAGGTGACGTTAACTCAGCACGGCCCATTATTTTAATGAAATTTCATCTCTCTCATAGTCTAAGCATCACTTTGCATGTATTCAAGTTTCAAAATATATAGTGACACTCACCCCAAGCTTCAGTTCCTTTCTGACCATCTGAAAACTCACAATAGTTAAAGACTCTTCTGGGATATTCTCATATGTTTTCTGTAACACATCCAAATTCAGCTCCAGCAGATCTTGACGAGCTTATCGAATTCATCCTTTTTGTTTACCAGACCTTGAATTACATAGGAGAAGGTTTGGGAGTCAGAGCTGGCTCTCGCCCGTCAGGTGACAAGGGTGGCCGCCTAGGGCACCTAAACATCCAGCCTTTCTTATTTTCTTTTGATTCTCTGTTTGTGACTTGATTTACATGATTTACATTCTTTTGCTGATCGTTCTGTGACCTGCCCGTGTGTAGATTCCAGATTCAGCTCTTGATCTCCCTGTCTGACTATTATTTCAGGATCAGATTTTCCCTTAGTGTTGCTGTAATAGCTGTTGAATGTTCTTCATTTCTTGAGAAGTGCAGGTGAATACTTGTGATTCTTTATTGACGCCATCATAGTTTCTCTCAGCCACCAAAAACAGCAGGATTAAAAAATAAACCGAAATATTGCCACACACATCCCTGCACAAGCATTACATAACTAGCTAGTTTATAATGACGGGTGGCTACCTAAAAAGGTGACATTTAATGGAAATGTAAGGCATAGAACAGGGCAGCCATCTTGGCACTTAGCGCCGCCCTTGTGGTGTAGGGGCGTTGGTCATTGTGCCTTTTATTTATAACTATAATTTATAAGCTTCTGAAAAGTACAGCATTTCCTGGGTACACATGAAAACAAGAGTGTTGTGCTGGCTTACAGCCAGGTCTGAAGGTTCAAACCCAGCCTCTGTGTGAAGTTTGTTTGTGTTCCTTCTGCACTGTGTGGGACACCCCCAGGTATTTGTTCTTTTCACTGCAGTCCAAATATGTGCTCTGGAATGGCATCTTATGGCGGCCCTGCTCTGTAAGTGTGTGGAGCCCGCATGTTCTCCCTGTGACATGCACTTAGGCTAACTGCGATCTCTGCGACCGACTGGCACCCCTGTTCAGGGTGTACCCCAGCCGCATACAGCCAGTGCTGTCTGAGACGGGCTACAGCACCCCCAACCTGCAAAAAAGAAAAAACCTTGATCATCACAAGCATTTGGAAGAGAGATGGCTGCACTGTAAAAAAGAAAATGTTAAGACAGCTTAAAATTTCAAGGCAACTTACTGCACTAGATTTTTGAGTTTTGAGGGAAAACAAACTACGTCTTTAAGAAAACCACCTATCGTTATGCCGAGTAATTATTTTTCATTCAGATAATTTATCTTTCATAGCTATAAAAACTTAAAATGTACATACTAGGAATTGCTAACAACAAAAGTTGTTCCAACCTATTGACATTGTTCCAACCTATATTTCTTAAGATTTATCTTTCACATGTGTAAAGACTTTTGACTTTAGCAAATTTCAGTTTAGCATGCTAAGGCTTCACCCACTCCAGTGCCCAGGGGTACAAAAACAGAGCCCAAAGATGTGCTGGTTGGGCTTGAACTGGATCATTGGATCAGAGGCACAGAGGTTTAACCCACTGAGCTACATGCTGCCACCTCTGGACAATGATGCTGCCAAAACTCTGTGTTTTTGTGTTAGCACCTTATTCAGCTTATATTTCACACACCTGAGCATGGTTTTTGTGAGATAAGCCTCTCTTCATGGACCAAAGGTCACCAGTATCAGCACATGTGGGGGCCCTTGAGATAGACCTGTGACCCCCAGCTCCCTATAGGCACCACAACAGGTAGCTGCCCTTCACAGTCAAGTTCGCTGTCATTCCCCACAGGGATCCTCAAAATCTGTCTGCTATTATTTATTACTATCATGTTTACAATAAACATGCTAATTGAACTGTTTTGTTATCTTCATTTATAATAATTATTTGGCACATATTTTGCGATTTTTAATTCTTAGCATGTTTAACTCAAGTTTTAAAGTTTTTACGCATATGAAAGATAAATCATGAACAAAAGAGAATAAGTTGGCACAACTTTTGTTGTTTGTAATTCTTAGCATGTAAAACTAAAAATCAGAAGTTTTTATAGATATGAAAGACGTGAATAAAAAATAAGTTGGTACAACAATAGGTGGTTTTCTGCAAAACTCAATAAATTGCGTTGAAATTTTAGGTTGTCTTAACCTTTTCTTTTTTACAGTGTGGAGAAAAGAGAACAGCAATTAAAATGCTATTAGATGTACAGTGTGCTGAAAGATCCAGGCAAAGAGCTGGAAGATCGTCACCGCGGCAGTTTTACGAGCAACAAATTACTGACTGACAAGTTATTCCTTATTCTCTATTGATAGTAATTACATAAACTTAACTCTAAGGATCCTATTTAAAAGAAAGTGGTTGATACCAGGAGCCTGTATCACGAAGCAGGATTTCTTGCTTAGCTGGATAACTAAAAAAAGTCTGGGATTTGCAGTGCCTCGTTTGAACCAGTGTTCCTGTACAGTATGTCGTACTGTTTCTGTGTTATGAAAATGCATATTCATTTATCTGGAATTGCATGTTTGTGACATTATACACAGTCAAAGCACAATAGAGACATATCAATAATACACACACTATTCTGATATGACAATATACTGAAATAAAACACAAAGAAATGTACTGTTAAACAACGTGAATAAACTTACTGAACTAACAAGGTATGTTCTATAAGCCTACCAACAGTATTTAATAAATGAATGCCTGAATACCTCAATTAACCAACCCTTTCCTTTAATTGCACATTGCTATATTTTTTTAAATGATCGGTGTTGTAACCAACATGTTTAACCAATCTCGAACCAATCTTGAACCTTGAACACTGAAGAAAGGTTAGAGGGAGGACATTTTCAATAATGTAAGCGTCTTAGCCGTCCTGACGTGTGTAAGGCTGCAGCCATGGAAAGGAACGAGGTGCAGTCTGTTTCTCATTAAATGTTCCTTTTATATTCACAGAAAAACACTGCAGGCGAGCCATCGCTCCTCTCCGCCGCTCTTCAGCACTCGCCGACTGGCAGGAACGACGCCGCAGAGCCATCACAGCGGGACGTGCCAGCACACTTTAATTAACTATTATTTTCTTACAGGTTGTTGTCCTGCCCTCTTCCAAACAAAAGCTATCATGTGAAACAGGTAATAACATACTTTGCAGCAACGTCTCATTACCAAAGCTCAGTGGGCCAGAGCTACTGTACCAAAGAAGCACAAACACTCAATGAAACCAGTCCTTCGAGTGACCAGGTGTGCAATATGCTCTCTGGAGCCGGCCAGGTGCACCAGGAGGAAGAGGGCGCTGAGGGCGCGTAGGTGTAGCGCTTAACACTGTCTGCATGTCCTGAATTAAGTCCTTTGACATCAAGTGCAGGGTACAGGTTAGATACAGTAGGGTAGGTATACAAAAACACCTGGACAGAAAAGGGTAAAGTCCAGGTACATCGTCTGTGAGATCTTGAGTCTGTTCTAGGTACTGTTCTGCTCCAGAATTCCAAACGTAGCTTGCGGTTGGACCGCTAACTAAATGTGGTTTAAAACAGTTTAACAGCCTATCCACAGAGGTCTAGATCAACACGTTTGTTTTGGATGGAGTAGTTCTGCCTCTTCGTATTTCCAGATCAGATGAGCAGCAGCTTATTCACCAGAATTCTCCAGATGAGGGAAGAAGACCAGAAAAAATATGGGTATGAATCAAGGGTGTGAAACCAGTATCTACATGGGCAGATGTGGTGTAAGCCATCCCAACCCAAAGAAGGTGATTGTCCCCTTTGATATATCTGTTAGGGGCTTGGATGAAGAAGTCTCACCTTCTGAAGGGTACACTGGGTGTGACAGGCAGAACATGGACTCCATGCTGTCAAACGGACTCACTGGAAAGACCCTCCAGAAAAAACACACCATTTTGGTCCTGGAAAGGAAAATACTGACTTACAGAATTTCCAGTACATCCCCTTCAGGTGTTTGGAATGGTCTGCACCAGGGTCCCCAAATACCAGTCCTGGAGGGTCAGAATCCAACACAGTTTACAGATTTCCCTGCTGATCTTAGTCAGCTAATTACTGGGTTTATTGGAGGTTTCTTAAGCAGGGAAATCTGCAAACTGTGTTGGATTCTGGAATTGGAGAACCCTGGTCTGGACAAAGAGAAAAAGCATTCACAGTTTTCTTATTAGTCTATTAAAACTATTTGCATGGAATGCAGCACCTACAGAGTCCTATGCTGGTGTTAGCAGTTATCAGTCTAAAGGCAGGTGAAGCACATTTGCTTTGGTACACAAATTCCAACTTCCTCTGCACCGGTGCACTTCAATTTAAAATGAACTTTAAGTTCAAACCAGGTGCAAATCTTGCTCATGTCTCTAGACTCCAGAACCACATGCTGGAATTCCAGGACTGAAACAGGAATATGACACGCCATAGATCTCAAACAACTCTGAAGACTTCCAAGGATGTTGGAATGTTTCCAGTAAGTGCTCAGGCTTTTTTGTTTGTTTGTAATGCAACATACGGGTAGGTTGTACTTCACTCTGGTGAGGACATGTTCAGCGCTACATCGAAATGGGTGTGACTCATTTTCCTCCCTGGTAAACGGAGCAGACAATTTATTGCATCTTCAAGGCCTCTGAGGCATGTGCACATTGGCCAAAACATACATCCACAGTTAAATGTTAGAAAGGTGTGTTATATGAAATTGGAAGATACTACATCTCATCACTCAAAACTAAGTGGATATTATAATGATACTTTATTGACCCCCAAGGGGAAATTCTTTTTGCACATCCCATCTTGCTCTCCATGAGATACACAGAAACATATGCAAGTGAGAGCAAGCTTCAGCGAAGGATCAGCCACTTGTGGCAGCCATGGGGCTGGGGGTTAAGGGCCTTGCTTAAGGGTCCACAGACAAGTCACCGTTCTGTGAAGGTTCCACCCAGCTAGCTTCTGATCACAGGCACAGAAATGCAGCAATGAGCCACATACTGCCCTCAGTACTAGGTAGTTAAACAAATATATGAAGGTATCAATGCTATCGGTATAAACTCAATGTTAGAAAGTATAATAAAATCTATTTCATTAAGTTGATATCAATAAAACACCAGGCTAATTTATTTACATCGATGACCTGTTGCTCTCTCACTGAAAAGGAATAGCATCTCACTTCTGCCACTAGGGGGCAGTATATTTCGAAGAAACCTTCCTTTCATTGGTTTCAGACCCATTTCTATGAAAGACCTTTTTGTTAGAGTAAGATCACTTTAATCAGAGTTAAAACAGCCCATGTCAAGCATCATTGTCACTTTTACTATTTCCTTCAAGAGTTGGAGCAGTGGAGCTCCACGAGAAAGCCACGCACATCGTGGCCAGATAAAGCCCCCTTTGTCAGCTGGGCCAGAAAGCCCGAGTGCACTTGACTCATGGACATGAGGTCTGCACATTTTCCCACTTAATTATGTCAGCGGCTCATCAGGGACCACTGTTCTGGAGGCCCATTCACCTGGAATATTGTGGGAAGGATTAAATAAAGTGTACCTGGAAAAATAGCTTTCGCTTGTCATTGTCGACGCTCGTATCGTGTTGCGTCTCTGAAAAGATAAAACGTAGCATTTTTCGTGAACGGAAACATTTTACGATCATTTCAACGAGCAGCTCCGTTTAAACGGTATTCAG
Source organism: Paramormyrops kingsleyae (assembly GCF_048594095.1). Taxonomy (NCBI): domain Eukaryota; kingdom Metazoa; phylum Chordata; class Actinopteri; order Osteoglossiformes; family Mormyridae; genus Paramormyrops; species Paramormyrops kingsleyae. The sequence goes on along the minus strand of NC_132808.1, from coordinate 7,591,650 downwards.
TTACATCCTAGGGATTTTTTTTTTCTTGATTAAACAATCATCTTTGTTTTTTAATTGCATATATAATATCCAAAAACATGAATCAGAACAGGCATTTGAAACATTTATGTTTTCTTATGTATAATCATTATACTATTTCAATAGTTTTGTGTTCTATGGTGGTTAGATGGCTTCTGGTCATTGCAATTGTTTTATGCTATAAGTTGCATGAGAAACAAATAAGAGAATATAATGAGGGTGTAATCATCCCGTTTTAGGGATTTTTTTTTTTACAGCATTATTTACATAATTTGGGTGCAGGAAATTTCTTGAAATGTTTCACAATTGAAATATTGCAAGTGGAACCTTGCCACAGGGATGCGTGGATTTCCTCCACCATGTAATTGCTAATGATGTCCAGCTGGTACTCATTTGTTGGTCTGATGAGTGTATAAACCAGCTGGCCTTAGAGTATATGAGAGACGTGAGATAATGGAAAAGAACATAAGAACATAAGAACTATACAAACGAGAGGAGGCCATTCGGCCCATCGAACTCGCTTGGGGAAGGCCGTGCATCAGCTCACTGCTCCCAAAAGCAGCCTCACATCTCTGGGGTACAGGTTAGATTTCCATCTCCTGTGGTCTAAAACACACACTTACTGTAGGTGAATGGGTGTATCTGCACTGCCCCTAGTAGGTGAGTTTGTGTCCTACTTCCTGGTAAAGGCTCCAGACTCACCACAATCCTGTACTGGTTACGCACGGGTAGTTTTTCAGCATAAATTTTGTGGTTTGTTTCCATAAAAAATATTTTTAATTCATTCTAAAAAAATTTATGAATAATCAATTGGGTAAAAAAGCCTTTCATAATATTTCAAGTGCATTAGAATGATCCCAAAAAAACACTGAAAGAGTCATACGGTGAAATGGAAAGTTTTAAAATGTTTAAAAATAGATCAAGAATGTTTTACTTAACAGATTAAGTGTATATGCAGACTAAGCAGTTATGTAAGTCATGTACTATGAAGTACCTCAGTTATGTGCTAGAATTACACAGAATAAAATAGTACAACAAAGTACAGATGTACATGTAGTGTTACATCGGGCATTATCTGACAGTTTGATTAATGATGGACCGCTGGTGGTCCCATAATATTATAACGAAGTTAACAGCCATCATCGCGCAACACAATACTCACATGTCTGTGGTGATGTTGGTGTAGAAAAACCTACTGCGCTGCCAGTCATATGCAAGTATAGCACATACAACTATGTACAGTACAAAATACATAAAAATGATAATAAACAATTATGTTGCTGGTTTATAGATTTACTATACTGTACTTTTTGTAGTTATTTGGGCTATGCCAAATAGCCTAGGTGTGTAGTAGGCTGTACTGTCTAAGTCAGTGGTCGCCTAATGGTTAGGGATGCACACTTGTACTTGAAAGGTTGCTGGTTCAAATCCCCGACCACTGAGGTACCCTGAGGTGCCATCCCCAAGCACTGCTCCCTGGGTGCTGAATTAGCTGCCCCCTGCTATGTCACAACGTCACATATGGGTTAAATGCAAAGGACACATTTTGTTGTGCTGCACTAAGTACAACTAAACACTAAGTACTCCTTTCACGTTTGCACAATGAAGAAATCGCCTAACGATGCATGACTGTATTAATTCTGGTAAGTGAAATTACACTGCATATACATTATATAGACTGTGTATTTATTATATATGCTTTTACTATATGTGTTTACTATATGTGTACTATGTGTTGTTTGGTATGATTTGATTGTGTATTTTTATGGTAATGTTCAAAATTTTTCCCCATATAAATTTGCAGTAATTGCTTCTTCGCTTTACACCATTTCGGCTTCCGAAAGTTTTCATAGGAAACCTGTAACATAAAACGTACAACAGTACACTTTTCAGCATTATCATCTGATTACAATTAGCTGACAACATCTCCACTGGTGAATGCGTTCAAATTCGAGTGGGGCGCATCAAGCCAGAAGACGAACGTACAAAAGACCTCATTCATCACATGGATTAGACTTCATGGCAAATAACTTTCTTAAAATTTCAAATTTATGATTTCATCATAAGTGTTCAGAGAATTTTGGAAAACACTGACCCGTGGAACTTTAACTACGAGTGCTGATCCGCAGCTGACATCATGCGTGTCCGGCCCCCAGCACAGCTCGAGCACGGTAAGCTCTCCTGTGAGGGCTCTACCTACTCCGCTTCCTCATCCAGACTCCACTTAAAGACAACAAAGTTACTCTCAGAGTCTCAGCCAAGGCCATGCAAGTATTTCCCAATGACGGGCCTACAAATCATCCGCTCTCAGGAGGGGTAATTGTTTTCTTTACCTTTGAGAAGTGACAGGACTTATTAGGGCATTTTGTATACCCTGGAGCCGTACAAGGAGAGAGTTGCTGGAATGTGGCCCTCACTCAGTGACACCCAGACAGCACCCCCCCCCCCCCCCCCCCCCCCACCCCCGGGAGAATCTCACCCACGGTGTTTGTTCAGGAAATTCTCCAAGATCAGCCTGCCTTGCTGCCAGGATACATGCACATTTCACACAAACAATAGTCTGTTCACACCTACTTGTCAGCTTAAAAAAGGGAAAATGAGCCCTGAAATTACACATCGGTTCTGGGCAGCGGGGGGGAAACGCCGCTGAAATCGCGCCCAGCAGAGAAAGGTGCCCATCATCACTCTGACAATTTTCCATTTGTTTCGGAGACTATTACAAGGTCCATGCTTATTCCCAGAAAGTGTTGGCCTTTGAGACAGACTATTATGCTCAGTTAGTGTAGATATTCTTCCAAGGGGCAAAGTCTGTGATTGTAGTTGGACCAAATGAGAAGGTCAGTGACCCCAGTATATGGGGCAGGAGAGGGACTGGAGCTTCACAAGTCAGGGCCACGTCTGTGGTGATCAGCTTTGGTGGATCTTTTTTTTTTTTTGTTGAACTTATTGTTTATGCAGCTTACACATCCATAAACCAAACTTACTAGTAAGATGAAAAATTACACCAACACAGTCCTCATACATAGGGATTGTGAAAACAAAAAGAAAACAAAAAAGGGGGGGGGGGGCAACAACTTGCTCCATTTTCTCAGAACATTAGAAGCAAAACCGGGGACCATTTTCTCAGGAGTTTCTCTATCTGAAACCTTAGGTTGTGAGTTATGTCCTCCATCCTGTAAAGTTCCCATACTCAATCTTTCCACGACTGAAATGTTGGAACAGTGGGTTTCAACCAATTTACAGTGATTCCTTTAATGGCTGCTACTAGGAGGATTTGCAGAAGGTACATATCATCCCTATGCCCCTGAGGGGCAACTCCCAACAAGGCAATCAAAGGATCCTTAGGGATACTTATTCTAAAGATCTCAGTCAGTGCTGAGTAAATGTCTTCCCAATATTTCCTCAGTTTCCCACAAGACCAAAATGTATGAAGAAAGTTTGTCTCTCCACAACTACAGGTGGCTAATGTTCCATACTTTCCTGTTATGTGTGGAGTAAAATACCTAACAATCATTTTCCATCTGAATTCCCCCCAACTATTGGAACTAGTCACCTTATGTGAGCTTTGGTGGATCTTAACACCACCTTTCCAGCTTGGCAGTGGTCAGAGGGCCGCCAACTTTGGTCAGCTGGCTGGAGTAAGAATTTCAATTGGAGACAAATCTGCACACGCATTTACATGTATGTAAGTCTTATTACCTGGTAAATACTCAAAGTACCCCAATGCTTTTGATGTTAGTAATTTTAGGTTTATAATGGAATAATATAGATTTGCCATCAGATTTCCTGTGTGAGAGGCTGAACGGGTGAGTGTCACACCAGATGCGTGAGAGTTGGCAACCCTGGTGGTCAACACTGTAAAGGTTCCATAATGGACACCTGGAAGACGCTCAAGCCTGCTCTGACAATAAGGTATGCAACCCCCATCTGTACATTCAGGTATGATGGAGATCAGGGCTGCAACATTATTCAACAAGTGTCAGCTGAACAGTTTATGCCGATGATACCGGGAGAATGATTCACCTATAACTATTTGGTACTTCCTCCATCTCGATATTAAGACATTCCGCTCAACAAACAGGGCTGCAGCGTGCGTCCGTTCACAGTTCCTTCTCATCCACGGGCCTGGTGACCAAGCATGCATGTCTTCTGAGAAGCCGCATAAGGCACCGTGCAAGGCTGCTCAGTACAAACAGGCCATTGTTCACATTCCCCCACTGTGGAGCCGGGAGCATGTGAACGACGCATGACTGCAGTAAAGAAGCCTGGCGACGGCGGCCATATGGCCTCGTTCAGTGGTACGGGCCTGAGAGAGCCGTCAGTCCACGGCGGTGCGATACCTTATACCTACCGCGTGTGGAAGCAGGGTGTCTAAAGGCTCCCCTGTGCCAGAGCTGCAGAAAGGGCTTATTGTTTCCACACATCTTGGCATGGTTGGACTCGGGCTAATTTCACCTTAAAGCCACATTAGCCATCTGAAGTCTGTGTTGTTAAAGCCGCCCCGAGTTTACCCAGCAGCACGGACTGAGCGGGGTTAGCCTGAACAAATCCGCCTGCCTGTCTCCTCTCGCTGTGGCTAACGAGCTCCAGGTGGGCGCGTCCGTTTCCACGGCCACGCTTACGGCGTCAAGCTCTCCGCGGAGCTGGCGGCCGAGTGGGCTATGAGCGGCGCCCTGACGAAACGCATCATCGGGCCTTCAGATCTCTGGAGAAGATAGGGATGTGCTGTAAGCTAGTGGCACGCTAAGAGAGCACCGGCTGGATAGAAATAAAGTACAGACACACACAGCAGCCTCTATGAGCTCTCACCGTGCTGTCGCTCACATCTGAAAGAAGGAAAGATGAACTCCAAAGCCTGTCACAGAAAGCAGGCCTCATGTACAATGATGGAAAACATATTTTGGGAGAATGCGAGTGAGACAATCAACAACTTGTCTGCAAAATAAGCACTTTCTCACTTCAAATCGAAGCTGAAAATAAACCCAGGAAACCCAGTGTAGGATTTCATAATCATTTCCTATTGGTTATAACCATGCATAATAGTGATGATACACAGGGCAATGCTGCCGGGCAACTGCCAGTTTAAAGAAAGAACTTACGCACGACATAGTGTTAAGCAGGCTTTGGGAAACTCACCCCAGGTGAGAGAAAGGGCAACTCATCTGGAGCTGAATGATTGTAAAAAATTGCCCAGTGTTGATCAAAAGTTGATGAAAAGTTTTCAAATTGAATTTTTTTTGCCCAGTACCAACGGGAAAGTGCCCAAGCAACATTCATCAGCAGCATTGCCCAAAACGCTGCCCAGCGTATCATCATCCAAAAACTTCACAAAATCACCCGCCGCCCAGTAAACGACCCAGGATTTGTGTAGAAATCAGTGGAAAGATCTACAAACATGTCATGAAGAACGGTGATGGAGTGCAGCCGGCCAGGGGACAGACACCTCCTGAAGGGGTTAGGCTTAGGGTTAGGGTTAGGGTTAGGCTTAGGGTTAGGGTTAGGGTTAGGTCAGCAGTGCCCTCCGGCAATAAAGCACCATCATGCTGCAAACTGGAAATAGCGCTAATCGAAATTTTTCCAGTACATAATATTTCTGTTAAACTCAAACACAAGCAGTAGCGCACTGTTTCATTATGGGGTTTGAATCTTGATGGTTCAAGTCCTAGAATAGTTCCTACTGTTGCACAAAACCAATTGCTCCAGTAATTATCAACTAGTTTTAGATTCAAGGATCTAAATTGTAATGTAAATATACTTATTACTGCTTTTGATGCTGTCTATTCATGAGCATCACAAAGTAGTGCGTACATTTGTTAATATGAACTATCGTATTTCATTTTTATTATAAGCTTATCCAGTCCTTTCATAAATACAAGTTCTCCGTAAGTCAAACGTTCTTAACCCAGAGGATGGGGAACAATAAAGACTTGAACGTGAGCGCTAATTGGTGCCACAGTTGGCTACTGACATTTGGCAGAGTCCGCGAATCAAATTTGTATCATGGAAGGATGGTCTAGGACCAATGAACCAGACAGAGCTCCAATGCAAGTACGTAATTTGAATAACAGCTGCTCATCCATCGTGTATGAAAAAACACATAAAAGGGCCAAGAAAGAGATTTATGTATAAAATGGGTACCTGATGTGAATCAACATCTAAGAGATTAACCTGGCAAGAAATATCACACAGATCCCAGTTAGAGCTTGAGCTAGAGTGATACAATAGTTCAGCATTTACAGAACTGGATTATACAAAAAAAATAGTTTTTTGCTGATTAGTCAATTACTCTAAAAAGTAATCGCTGCTAGTCTTAACATTCACACACACATAGTGAGCATTCTGATGAAACTACTTAGCCACTTATTATTAACACTATGGATGGACAACAATAGTTAAAGGAATGGCAACATGGAACCACCAAAGGCAACACCCAAAATCAGGGCAGCCTGTGCCTGGCGTTTGTTACAATTTACACTCCGTGTTCTAATGAAACGATGGTGTCATAAAAGCTATGAGACACCAGTGTCACTCCCCCAACTATCTTAGACCTGACTGTGTCCCCCAAAGATGCACACCAAACGGCATGGCCCCAGCATTTCTGCTTCTGAAAAAATCCTCTAAAAAACAGCAGCACATGTGCAGGATACCTCTCGACATTTTCCATGCATGACATAATGCCGTTTTCATTGAGGAGAAAATGTACAGTAGGTGTCATGGTCCATTAGTGGTGATGAAGAGAGTGAGTCACCGTCCTCCGCCAGCATCATGTCGGCCGCAGGGTTTCGCTGTTTGCAAAGGCCTGTCTGATGGTGCCTCTTACACTGGCCGGATAAGAGTGTCACTAACTGTAGCATAAGCAGGAAGAAAGGGGCTGTTCAGTTTCGGGAAGCGTGGCCTGCTGGCAATCGTCAACACAATAGGAGTCAAATATCGAAAAGTCCAATTGAAAAATCTGAAGTCAAAATCAGCTTGCTGTATGTAATTAAGGTATAAAAATAGAATTTTATAGACTGTTCTATAAAAATCTGAAATACTGCATTCAGTAGCATCATTTTTGTTCTGGAGACCATATCAGTCTAACACAAGATTTGTCAATGAAGAGATTAATAATGTGCACAAATTAAACAAAGCAAACAGATAGATTCACAGACTTCTTTCCCCCTCCCCCACACTGGAATCTGTCAGTCATTTTGCATTTGAGCCCCCCCATACTCACTAACAATCCCTTTACATATTTATCAGTTTGTATATACCTGATTGATTGCAATTTTGCACAGCATCTTTCAAATACTGTTACACTTTATGTCATTGTGTCCTTGTACAACTGCCCTGTGTGCCTTTAATTGTCCCTCTGAGACAAATAAAGTTATGTGAATTGAATTGAAACAAACTTAATATACTTGACAGTACAGTTTCCCATAATGACTGTGTACATCTATATATATAACTATAACTATACATTTTTATATGAATATTAATATCTATTTTATATTTAATATTTGCATTCATGCATGAACTTAAGGTGGCTTTATGCTTTATTATGATTAATTGAATTTAAATGTAATGAATCAAAGACTATACAGACGCTCCTCTACTTATGAACTTTCAACTTAAAGACTTTCAGACATATGAACAAAGAGGACTGTAAGTCCAAATTGTGCTAGTTGGGCTCCCGTTTCCTGTCCACAACATACATTTTTTTTCTGCGCATCAGTTCCGCCTAGTACGACTTCTGGCCGCTACTCCCGCCGCGCAGCAGCGTAGCATGCGAACTCCCAGCATCCTAGTTCTTTGTACTTGCGTATACCCTGAAAATGATGCTGAATAACGACTTACGAACATTTCAAGTTATGAACAGCCATTCGGAACGTATCTCATTCGTAAGTAGAGGAGCGTCTGTACTATTCATAATACTAAAAATTCCATCCAAAGAGGAAGTGCGAAAGAGGTCAAGACGATCAGGCGTTAGGGTTAGGGTTAGGGTTAGGGTGAGCACCCTGTCCTTCAGGCCACGCTGGGACAGGTTCTCCAGTATCCAGCGCTTTGGGAGCTGGCACACTGTGCCACTCGGCCCCCCTGCTGGGAGGGACATAACACATGTACTGCTGTCACATGGCAAACTGCCGGCCTCATAAATATAAAAAGAGGCCTTGAAATGACGCATGTCAGAAAATGACCCGAGGGGCACAGCACTAGGGCCCCGAGAGCCCATCTACTGCTTAACACCAAGTTCTGCTGCTGATGACTGTCAGCTCAGAGGTTTTCTATAATTACGCTGCGAGCGCCAGACCTGTAACTGATACGTTAACCAATGTAAAGATTGCAGTGTTTACCCAATTTTGAAAAATGTGTTGAGTCTAGTGTTGCATGCTCCCTGACCTCATGGACCGCCTTTAAGGTGTGGGCTGAGGCCATGAAAGGGCATGCAGACGGCCGGCTTTTGCAGTAACCGGCTGTGGGCACTTGGGGTTACCACACTGCAATGCCCCACACTGCAATGCCCCACACTGCAATGCTCTATACTGCCGTTGGTTGCTGGCACCGCACAGACAACCCTGCAGCAATGCTGTCACAGGAACGCACACAGAATGGGCAATTTTGACGCCAATTCACCTAACTGCAAATCTTTGCACTGCAAGAAGAAACCCGGAGAGTGGCCAGAGAAAGCCCACACAACTCAGGGACAATGTGCATGGATTCAAACCCCCATCCTTTTAAGGTGACACAGCTATCCAATGCAGCCCCTACCCTTAAATACAGTCAGGTCCATAAATATTGGGACATCGAAACAATTCTAATCTTTTTGGCTCTATACACCACCACAATGGATTTGAAATGAAACGAAGAAGATGTGCTTTAACTGCAGACTTTCAGCTTTTATTTACATACAAATCAGGTGAATGGTGTGGGAATTACAACAGTTTGTATACAGTATGTGCCTCCCACTTTTTAAGGGACCAGTAAGTAATGCATGAGGAGTGTAAATAAGTACTGATCATGTTTATGAACACATACCCCCCAATAAACAAATAGATACATAAATACAAGGTATATAGATTACAGGTTCCTGTCTTATGAGATTACTATTTATCGACAAACTTCATACCCCTTTAAAGAATTAACCATAAAAATCACCTTAATGATAATCTATAGATCTTTAATACTTTCATGGCTGCTCTGTTTCCTTTTCCAAGAACAATATCTGTAATCCACACAGAATTAGAATACAAAGAATTAAGATGGAGCCTTAGAATTCAGAGCATGTAGTTTTGCCGAACCACAGCTGGAGTGTAGCCAGCGGCTGAGACTGAGCAGCCCATGGTACATATCCAGATCAGCCGCCCATGCTACATATCCACATCAGCAGCCCATGGTACATATCCAGATCAGCAGCCCATGCTACATATCCAGATCAGCAGCCCATGCTACATATCCAGATCAGCAGCCTCAGGATGGCCTGGTCCAGGGAAGCACCTTAGGCTGTGGGGTCACCATTCTCAGCTGGAGGACTCAGAAACATGAAGCGTTCTTGCAAAACAACTGTATCCATGCCTTTCAGCCCTAACATCTTCCCACAATCATATTGTTTCCACATTTTCTCTAATATGAATAGCTTCTTTATTGAATTACTTTTGGGTTTGATACATTTGTAAATCAAAGCGATTTCAAGAGGACCAGTACAACCATTTCCTATTTTCAAAAACCTCTGATGGAAAAAAGGACTCAACATGTCTTCTAATTCTTTGTACCAAAGTTCCTTTATAAGAAGAAGCCCAATGTTCTCAAGGTGACTGAGTTTTAATCTCTATTGACTGCACTGAAGGGCTGTGATATTGTCATCATTTCTCAAGGGATAATTTTACCGGATCATCTCTGCTTAAGAATTTATGTCTTCTTGTCTAAATTGTTTCCCCCTAAAATTTCTATGGGAAGTATTATTAAAATCATCATTACATCACATTCTCTTAATATAACTGGAGAAAACAATTTTGGAAAAATAAAATTTTTTGCATATCTTTTGCAGAGCATTCTGGGAGTTTAGGCAATAAAAAGTAGGATTTAATCCCTTCCGGATCTATCATTTCATTCTTTGTCCTTCAAGCTGAGGCGCTCCTTTATCGACAACTTATTAGACCTTACTACCCCAATACATTTTACTGACAGCAAACTGTTACAGAGATGAATCTATGAATATCTCTTTATGCATCAGAATGGATTTGGATAGAGGTGACATTATTGGTTCAGTTGTATCTCCGTCACTTTATCCTGAATTTGAAATGTACTTCCTGGCTGTATTTAATTGCCCCAAGGAAACCCTGTCTCTTTGCAACAAAGAGAGCTGCACTCACCGAAACTACATAGATGGGTATGCTGAATAGTTTGCCTCGACCTAATTCAATAATCCGACTCTCTCCATTAGTTTGGGTCAACAGTCAAAGCTGGGAGGCTTTTTAACGTACTGTTCATATACAGTGAAATTCAAGCGACTCCCCATGAGACAGCTTTCAATGAAACGCTCACAGCATCTCGCGGCTCCACAGCCATTGTTGCTTTATGTTCGATGAAAAGTGTCACAAATTCATTGCACCTTTTATCATACCCTTTCAGATTTGTCTTCAAGCTGACACACACGAGGGATCACAGATGTTTACTTTAGCAACCCGGCCCGGAGATGAGCCTAATCTAGGCTACATTAGGCTTAGTCTTCCCAACAATGCCATAACAAAAAGCCACTCTCCCTGTCTGCGCCACAGAAAGTGGCTGAGGCCCCCATCTCTTGTCCCGTCCAAGGTTAGCTTCCTGTTCTCTATTGTCTAGTACAGCATAGGGGCTCTACTTTACTTGCTGAATGTCCTCTGATGTCTTTTATTTTAATATGATGTTTTTTGTTAAGCTATACATGCTCGTATTTAACACCGGTGAATGGGTCATGGCGCATGAGTTTTCGCAGCATGTTGTTTTTAAATCTAGCAAGCTAAAACCCATGTCAGAACCCATATTTTCCTGACATCTCTCTTGACATGCTCCAGATATTGTCCTGGGAGAAGCATGCTCGATTAACTTTAGCCAAGCACTAAACGTGCCATGAAAACTTGATACTTTCATCGCTGCTTGTCTGAAAGGGTATAAACCTCTCCTTCTGAGACATCACCCCTCGACCTCATCTGGAAAGGCCTTGTTCACTACCAGGCTTCAGGTAAGATCATACACAGGCCTATTCACGTTCGGACTCCCTCAGTGCTGTGAAACTAGGGTTTGACTCACAGAAATTTGTGCCTGTTCTGAGTTAACTATTAAATTGGTTTAAACTGGAAACCTAGAAGTAAAATAATACTGACATTTAAATATGAATATGGCCGATTCACTTCAGAAAGCAAACAAGAGTAACTATGTTTGGTCCTCCTACAGAATGCTATAATGTTATCTAACATACAGAGAATATACAGAGAAATGAGAAATTGCTCTCAAAGAATGACCTGTACATTTCAGTACATATGCATATATTGTTCAAAGTAACCGAATTCTGACCCTCCTGTTACTTTTCAAAGATCAACAGCTGGTAATATTGTACAGTATTCTGGTCACAATACTGATACCATCTGACATCTTCTTCCAATTTGCACTTAATTTTTCCAAGAGACAACTAAAATGAGAGTGGATTATTTCATACAAAAAATACTTTAATTTATTTAAAGAAATGTATTGTCATACAATATTTTAAATGTTTATTATCAATCTAGGAATAAGAAGCTGGATTGTCTGGGGAAAACAGACCTCTTACTAGTGCCTGCAATAAATCTTAAAACCATTGTGACAGCTAGAACAAGCCCTTGTAAAACAGAGATTTCCTGGCCCCAAGGGCTCAAGTTGGAGCTGCTGGAGGTTGTACCAAAAGTCAAACAGGGCATGTCTGACAACTGATTTGACAGGGAAACACTATTAGCTGAGCCACGCTCCACTAGTGAATCATTTCCTTTAAACGGGGACTGGGGGCTGAATGTCTGAGACGCCCAGATTCAGCCATGGGACAGAGTTCCTGTAGTTGGCTGTAGTCTGTTGATTTAGCCCTGAATCCATGGTGGCTCCATGTATGCATTAAGCTCTGCATGTCCTTCCACTGGTAATGCTCAAACAGTAAGCGTTCTCCACAACCATCTTTGATGCAGAGACCCAGATTGTTAGGAAGATGGCCACTGAAAAATCAACTCCAGATTGAGTCTGGATACAATGGCGTCCCGGACCTGTGGAAAATCCAAGGTCACTTCGTACTGACAGGAAACATTAGTTTCCCTCATATTCTAAAGAACTTTTCCTAAGTCAGGATATAATTTGTAAATCTGAACAAAAGCTGAAGTGCGTCACTATGGCCTGTAATACTGCAACAAAATAAGCCTGACCTCGATGGCATGAAAGTAACAATGTGTTTTTACTAAACGGTCATGACTTCCATAATCATCTGCAGTCAGATGCGTTTTTCTCCTATCAAATAATGCTTCCTGTTTTTTCATAGTGTAACTGAACAGAGATTAGCAATACACGCTCTGAGCTCCTCACCTGGAAACCGGGCACTGCTGCCTGAGCTCGCAATAGCTTCCAACATGCACTGACTGTGTCCCCCTGTCCTTCTTCCCACATGTTGCTGAATTATGGCACATGTATTTTTGTCTGAGGGCCTTGTTCACTACTGCACAGCACAGCTACTTTAGCACAGCTGGCTGGGTTTTGAAAGCGTTTCGATTAGGTTCATCTAGCTGGTTGAGCTACACTTTTCAGCTAGCAGGATTAGCTACAGTATGCTTTTCCATTAGGATTGGGTACCCAGATAGCTGTCTGTTTTGATTAGGTTTGGGTAGCCGGATGAGCTACGCGTTCTGATTAGGTTTGGGTAGCCAGATGAGCTGCGCGTTCTGATTAGCTTTGGGTAGCCGGATGAGCTACACGTTCTGATTAGGTTTGGGTAGCCGGATGAGCTGCGTGTTCTGATTAGCTTTGGGTAGCCGGATGAGCTACACGTTCTGATTAGGTTTGGGTAGCCGGATGAGCTACACGTTCTGATTAGGTTTGGGTAGCCGGATGAGCTGCGTGTTCTGATTAGGTTTGGGTAGCCGGATGAGCTGTGCGTTCTGATTAGGTTTGGGTAGCTGGATGAGCTGTGTGTTTCAATTTGGTCTGGCTAACAGAATGAGATACATGTTTCGATTAGGTTAGGCTAGCTAGATGAGATATGTGCATGGGTCACATTCAACGGTGAGACTTTAGATCTTCTTACTTGACACTATACTGCCCGGAAAAACAGTCGAAATAACAATATAACAAACCACAGCGTTTCATTCCCCCGTGTTCAAAGTCTGCATGGTTGGATCACTGAGAATCTTTCTATTTCTGTTCTTCAAGTCTTTGCTCAAGTTTATTTTGTTTTTTCCTTTAAACACTAACTAGTCACTCCTTACTTTTATGTAACATTTTTTATCACTTCCAAAAGACATTTTGTAATGCATGAAATGCAGCTGAACAAGTGTATTCACAACTCAACACTCAGGTTTCTCACTACACAAACACACAAGTCGTCTCTTTGTTGAAACAATTCACTTTGCTATGTGGCTAATTTCATACCATTTTAATAGCTGCTTAGTACAGGCGCTACTGGTCCACTTCAGAAACATCCTCTGCAACCAAATGGGAGACACAAGCACCCAGCAAGCTACAAGTAAACATTGAAAACCCAACACAAAGTTCCAGGCTCTACACACATTATGTCATGTCCTGTAAAGTCCTCACTGGCTGCTTGTCTTGGGATCCTATGGCCATGCATGCATGTTGGGCCCATTTCTCTCACCTGTTTTTATACACAAAGAACACACATCGAAGTCATAAATCAGATAGTAATAATAGTATTCCAGTAGATAGTATTCTACCTCCTGTTTAAATGTTCTAATGTTTTCCATTAGGCACTTTGAACTGCATAAGAAACTAACTGTATTTATACTCGGACTATGGCCCACTGGGAAGTGCCGCAATGCATTATTTTGTTGTTTAGCTGATGCTATTAACAAAAGCAGCTTGTAAACTCATTTGTACAGCCAGATATTTTATGGGAGAAATTCTGGCACTACTCCTGGTTTTGAGTACCACTGCAACGCCCCAGTTAAGACCCTTCAGGGTAGATGGCTGTGCCTTTACCCATAATGCTCAGTGCTACAGTGTAAGCAAGCATACATAAGGCTGAGAATGACAATCTGCAAATGTTTTTAGCAGAGTTAAATAGCACAACCTGGTGGTCTTCATGAGAACACACAGGTTTCAAAGATTTCATTGATTCACATCTCATTGGGCAATCCAGATAATCAATGCCTGCAACTGGGTCCAGGCTTGAGCAGAACCTGTGCTCCTTTATGCTCTTCAGGTTTTTCTTCACTGGCATTGTATCACATATTTTTTTGTTTTTAATGGTTGTTTTTATAGATTCTTACTCATTAAATTTCCACTGCAAAGTCTTAATTTACTTTCATAAACTAACATTTAGGTTTAAACACCAGACAGATGATTAAGTCACTGAGCTCCCAAATCATGAAATCAAAAATCTCATCTGTGGAAATCTGCTGGTTGAAATTATGCCACTGTCATTTTTTAAAACCATAAATGAAATGTCCTAAATTACCCATGAAAGCTTCCCTAGATCAGTGTTTCTCAAACCATTCCTTGGGGATCCACATTTTTTCTCCAGTGACCAAAAATGTGGACTGCCTGGTAGAAAGCTGGGAGGGAGTAAATACGTGGACCATCTGGGGTCCTGAGGACTGGTTTGGGAAACACTGCCCTAGGTGTAGGATAGAGAATGTGGAGCATAAAAACCAGCACAAACGCAGAACCAGCTGGCTGCTCCTTGTGATGTACTGTAGTACACAGCTACGTTCTTTTAAAATGCAGGCACACGCCCATAAGTCACTGGTGCATTGCTAGGTGGCTGGCTAATAATGTACTCTAACACACTGGTTTTTAAAAAAACCTATTTATTTTGCAGGTGAAAATGTCGGTGAATTAATCTAAAATTGACAGGGGAAAACTATAGCTGAATTAAACAGGCAATCAAATATTGTTAAGCAACAGTAAGCAGTACTGTACTGGTTATGTTTACTGGTTATGTTACATACTACAGCACCTGCAAGGCTTTAGTCACCTGAAAGTAATGGACAATCATGGGGAAAATGAGTCACTTGACGTACAACAAAGCTAGTGTGTTTTTGGGTGACCTGCAGCCCACCTGCCTCACAGCGAGATGCTGCTTCTCTGATTGCTGACCTGCTGTCACTTGGGCAGCACTCGTGCCAGGCTGAATGGGCGGGGCTCCAGGGACGACATGGACGAATGGTGCAAGAGCGGCGGGGCTCTGAACCCAGGCAGCTCCCGGGCCAACCCTCTGTGGTAGGACCGCGTCTGCGATTGACCCGTCAGGTCACCACGCGTGCTGCCTGACAGCTCATAAGCGTTGCCTGTCCTGAGGAAGAGACGCAGGACCAGATTCAATGTCTGAAGATCTCAGTCCAAAATGGCAGTGTTTTAAAAGCAGTCTTAGAAGATACAATAAGACTCTTTTAAAATCAGTGCATATCCAGTAAAATTTGTATGACACTGGTGCCTAAAACAAAACAAAGGACAAACAAGTAAATACTACTTTTCATGCCTTGATCTGTAGATAAATATTGCATCTGGTCTTTTTTACACTTTTCCCTGCACCATTGCTATAGCCTGTTGGTAGAAACTTCTTGAATCTTCTGAGTGTTTCTCTGGTTAAAATAAAGGTGACTGGGGCTGGGCTGGCGGCCGCTGTGACGTCCTACCACATCATACATGTAATGTGACACGAATTTATAGTTTCACTAAGATGTGTGTCTGACAAATTCAACATGTACCTCTTAAGAACACCAAGCTAAAGAGAAAACTGTGGAAAAAAGGAAAACCGGTCAAATTCTTTCCTAATAACTTTGCTCTGTGTGTGGGCTGATTGTGCAAATACAAGCACGACCACTTGCAGATGTACTGTTTTGTTGTGATTGCTGATATGGTGAATTTGAAATTTTCCCCTACGTGACTGGATAAGGAAGGAGGAAAGGATGGGTGAATGGATGGATGCATGTACATGTGAAGAGCCGGTGGTCACACATCCTGTGTGTATAAATTTCAGTGAAGAGAACTACCCACATCCTGCCATATGACTTCAGGTACTGCTCCGATGTCCGGTGTGCTTATGACACCAACTGCAAGGTTACCTGACAGTGGTGGATCGTTCTGAATGTTGACCAATCATCAGCGAGCTCTGACTGGAGGACCTGCAGTGGATGGTACCTAAAAAAGAGACCAGCTACATCACACACAGACCAAATGTCAACCCAGGCCTTCAAGTTTAAAAGAATCTTAAAAGAAATATTCATATTCTGCATCTTTTCAAACAGCTTTATTCTCTAGAGAATAAATGCCTGTATAAAGTAACCTGTAGCATACAGATGAGGTAAAATGCCTTTAAAAAAATTGTTGAAAGAGGAGTTCAGCAAAGGTATACTGGTCTTTGTGTTCAGTCATATTCATTTAAAATTAATCTGTTCCATATCTGTAATCAGACATTCTTCATGTTTCATTAAGTTTTGAAATAGCTGATAGGTACAAGGCTCCCATGAGCTTTGGTCATTCCGAGGAACACTTGCCTGGTGGTGTACATGTTCTATAAAATCCAAGAAGATGGATTTTAATCATCCCTACATTTGTTTGTAAGGGAATCATGTCGAAATGATGTTGGATGGAATGCTGTCCTAAATGACTCAGACACACCGGCAAGGTGGAGGGAATATTCAGTATAAAAACCATGTTTCCCTAAATTAAGAACATACATTTTTAGATCAAAGAATTCCATGGCCTCTCATTAAAAATGTCAATTATCCAACAGGTCAGGCCGCACTTTGGTTTCTTGGCCTCATTAAATAGAATTTTTGTTTCCATAAAATGCAATTTTTGCTGAAATTATAGAGTGCGACAACGAATGGCCAAACATCTATGTATATCACTGGGAAATATTAACATCACAAAAATGAAGCCAAATAAAAAGAAAAAAACTGCTTTAATGCTTTAATGTCTCAGCAAAAGTCAAGGAGGTTCGCTTGAGAAAGCCCCCATCCAGCGGAGAGGAAACCTTGGCCCTGCGTCTCACGCTGAGCTCACGGTGTAATTACTGCCATTCGCAACAACACTGCATTACAACATGTCTTTTAGTTTGGCCTGGAGGCACAATAAAATTTCAGGTGCTTAAGAGACTGTTTTATTTAGAAACAAATAGCACCATACACTAGAACATATTCCCAAGCTGCGACTGCGGGGTTTTGTTGGAAAAACCAGTTATATAAATGCTGCTTAAAAGTTAAAAAACTAAATTTTTAGTCACACGTTTGTATCTGCCTCACAAATTCCCAACTAACAACGTCGGTCCTTCCATTTTGTGACAAGGCCAATTCATTAATTGGAGTTAATTAATTCAGTCTTGCACAAACAGTAAAACTCAGAAAATTGTGTCCTGGAGGTTTGTAACAATAACAGTCTTCCCTAGGGGAAAGTTTGAAGCTGACCAGAGTCTCCCAGCTGGGCAACCTGTCAAACACACCCGCAGGAGATGCTTCGCTCCATCAGCTGCTGCTATCAGCCTGCTGGAAAGTTCATCTGAATCCTGCATGTCTTGTAGTATATTAGATAAACTATCATGCTCCAGAGTGGCGCAGTGGTGCAGTGATTAGCACTGCTGCCTTACGGCAAGAAGGTCCTGGGTTCGGTCCCAGGTCCTTTCTGCGTGGAGTTCGCACGCTCTCCCCGTGTTTGTGTGGGTTTTCACTGGGGGCTCTGGTTTCCTCCCACGGTCCAAAAGTATGCAGGATAGGTTGATTGGTGAGACTAAATTGGCCCTGTGAGTGTGTTGGCGGCTGCCCAGGGTTGGTTCCTGCCTGTGCCCATTATTCCTGGGATAGGCTCTGTGACCCCAGTTGGGATTCAGTGGTTTCAGAAAATGGATGGATATCATAGTGTAACTCCTTCAAATACACCCTAACCACCTATGCATATACATGTAGAAACAAAACCATTCAAAAGTTTATACTTGGCGGAGAAAAAAGGAATTAGCATTCATACATGTCCATGGTTCTACGCACCAATCTGTCCATAGGAAGCTGGCCTGATCAGGGACAGTCTGGAGACCGGGCCCGCTGTCTCTGGCTGTGAAAAAGGGGGGTGACTGTAGGCTACTTCATCATATCCAGAGGGAGCTTAACAGCATGGCTGTAGGACTCTACAGAGATGACCTGCCTTTGGGCTGTTTCCTTCATACATACACAGTGAAGCAGTTTCTCACAGTATTTAGATTTTTTTTCCAATTTTTCCAATTACCAAAAAATCCCATCCTGCACAATACATAATAAATGATGAATTTTTACTTGGCAAAATAGTCTTTCACGACAAATTACATTTTTAATTTGAATATATACATAAGCCGACAGTAGTTTTACTTGGAATCCTTTCAAATGTGACTGTAATGCATTTACATATTTATAATTATAGACAGCACAATACCAAAGAGACTGTATCCCACACTATAAAACAGGGTTATTCAAATCACGGTCCTCGAGGTCCGAGCACTGCTGGTTTTCCAGCCTTCCTTTACCTGTCAGTCAGGTGTGAAGCCTCTGACCAATCAGAATCAGTAATTATTAAACTAACTACCTGGGAGGACTGAAAACAAGGCCTGGATTTGGAATAGAGGGCCAGATTTGAAGAACCCTGCTATAAAACATAAACACAACTGCATATACACAAGTACATATGCTGAATATATACATGTAGGCATAGAAATGTAAATATTAACACATTTCTGCTTCTTTTGTTTCTCACATTCATTTCAAAGCAAATTAAATTACACTGAAAAAAGCCTTACAGAAATAGCAGTTTGACAGGTCCCACACAAATGCAAAACAAAGTCCTTTTTATGTAAAAGAACCCTAGGCACAAAGTCTCCTTTGCTTTGATTTGTCTTTGGAGGGCACTTACCTTCCTGAATGAGTCCTGGCCGTCCACCTCCATTGGCTGAGCGCTAAAGGAAGAACACATGAGGCTTTCAAGACAGGGTTCTCTTTGGGCTGTAATAATCACTCAGGCAGTAGGGCTGTGAGTAAAATCATAAGGTACACACAGCATATATTGTGATCTAAGGAACACAGAGCAATCAGAGGAGACTGGCTGACATTGATAACGTTAGAGCTAGTTCACTTAGATTTAGCTATAACAAAGGGAATAGATTTATAACTGAGATGTAAATTCTAAAAAGTTAAATTGCATGTTGGGGAAACTTTGTTTGCTAACATAGGAAATGTAGGCATAGGCATAGGAAAGCAGTTGGTTAGGTATTCCCAAGCTGGCCTATCAGGCACTGGGATAAGATTAGGTATTCCCAAAATGGCCTATCAGGCATTGGGTTAAGATTAGGTATTCCCAAAATGGCCTATCGGGTATTGGGATAAGATTAGGTATTCCCAAAATGGCCTATCAGGTATTGGGATACAATTAGGTATTCTCAAGATGGCCTATCAGGTATTGGGATAAAATTAGGTATTCCCAAAATGGCCTATAGGGTATTGGGATAAGATTAGGTATTCCCAAAATGGCCTATCGGGTATTGGGATAAGATTAGGTATCCCCAAGATGGCCTATCAGGCATTGGGATAAGATTAGGTATTCCCAAAATGGCCTATCGGGTATTGGGATAAGATTAGGTATCCCCAAGCTAGCCTATCAGGCATTGGGATAAGACCACAAGTGTGAGGAACAGCTGATATGTGTGTCGGGAAAGCTCAACATAGGCACCTTCCTCAATATTATATTCTTAAGAGTCGCCAAATAAAAGCAGGAAATGAGAAAAGACTAAAAGGGATGAGTAAATTGGGAGTACTGGGGAGTGTAGAAAGCTTTCGCAGAATTCTTATGCTTATATTGGGATAATGCTTAAAATATACAGTATATATTTAAACACATACTGTAATCCTAGACTGAAATATGCTTGACAACCCAATCTTGTTTATTTTTACTTTTATTTTGAAATCTAAATAAGGCCACATTTTTTCATTCTAGGATCAATCTCGATCATTTCAGTATCACTTTCCCATATACAGAAACCAGAGCCAAAACGATTCATGGATATACGTTGGATACATTCCTGCCAGCTGAAATTCATTTCTGCCTTCAGATCCCTGTTCGTTTGGACAGGACTCAGAAAGTACTAATGGCAGGGTGAGCGTCTGCATTGAACTGCCATCACAGACGTCATGCTTAGCCATATGCTGGAATCACTCACCGGCTGCTACCTTAGAGGTCGCCTCAGGCTTCAGGCGTTCTGAACCTGAAAGCCCTGCGCTGCTCTGCAACTGTCACTTTGTGGGCACTTTTTTCACTAAGTGTCTGACAGGGGCTGCAGTCAAAACGATGTGAAGCTTCGTTTGGACATAAGAGTTTTATCCCCTTTCCATGGATTCAGGGTAAATTGACTTCCACGGCGGAGACTCGTCATACATATCCCTAGGGCCCGAGGTATTTCAACAGAACTGTTTATCAGAACCTGCTTTTTGCTTCTTCCCTCCACCATCTGGGTTTATTTTTATATTATGTTACTGAAACAAAAGAAATAAACCAACTCTAATAGTTTCCAGTCTGAAGTCCAACTTAAAGGTCTTTTAAAAATTTTTTATTATAGGGTAGCTCTATAAAGGCAACCAAGGACTCTCTTTGGTATGATTTTACTGTATCCTGTCTGTTATAAAATGTACAAAATCCAAACAAACGTTTGATTTATGGCCCTTGGTCTAATATGGTAAATACCACTTACAAGAGTATGGGGAGAGGATATGTTTCCAAATTTAAGGTTTCAGTATTGATGTCCATCCAAGTTGTGTGTTTCATTGACATGTCTGCTTATGAAAGCAAATGTTCACTGGCCACTACAGGGTAAACAAAGGAAACTCAACCATTGTGAAACGAATGCCATGAGTAACATTAAAACAATGGAAATGATTCATAAATGTTAACATACATATTTCTGTTGAGTCCCCTGATTCATAAAAATGGGTTTAATCGCCAAGATATACAGTATACTCCATGGAGGTTGGGGGAATTAGTGCATTTCCATTTGTCAATATGAAGGCCATCTCACACAGCATCAGGAAAATTGCCAAAGGGCCTTCAGATGAAGTCCACCATTTACAAACATTATGTGTAGAGGGTACGTCCATGCACTGTACCCCCAGACACCCTGAACACTGCACACTGATGCTGGAAATCAGAAGGCAGCACTGCCTTTATCCAGTTAGCTCAGTTAAACACACATCTTGGAGGTGGGGTTTGGCTCAGTGGGTTAGGATGTTGCGGGGGGTGTGGCTCAGAGGGTTAGGACTCGTGATCTGAGGGTAGCTGGTTTGAATCCCGTGGCCAGCAGACCAATGCTGCTGTGGGCCCTTGAGAAAGGTCCAATCACTCCAGGGGTACTGGACAATGGCCGACCCTATGCTATGACCCTTTCTCTGACATATCTATGTGTCTGTGAGTCTCACGGAGAGCAAGATGGGACAGACAAAAAAAGAATTTACCCACAGGGGAATTACTATTCTATGGTACAGAATACAAAGAAATGTTTCCAAATTTGTGATCCAGCAGAAGGTAAAGAAATGGTACAAGCAACCTTTTGGATGCTGTATTCCCATGGCGATCGATCAATTCAGCTGACAGATGGTTTCTAAGCATTATCTCTTTTATTACTATTGATTACCCTGGTAAGAGTAAGCAGGGCCCACTATGTGGACACAAGGAGAAGGACTTGACTCACATTAAAAACATTTGACCAAATGACCATTCCTTAAAAGTAGGCAAGGCTAACAAAAGTCTCCATTCACAGTCTGCATGTTGTAACTAACTCTACAGCAATTAGCTAAATGAAGCTCATTGTAAACACACTTCACCATCAGCCATCAGATTAAGCAGCCTTCAAAATTAAACATATTCATTACATTAAAAATAAATACACAGTCTGTATGCAAACCTGGATCTAAAATAGCCACTGGGCAACCTATGTTAAAGCTAGCCTAGACTTAGAATGAGTAATAATTAAATGAGCTACGCTATATTGGTACAATGTTATGCTAATGCTAAAGATATTACTTCACTTCAGTGCACAGAGGGAAACCGTATACCTTTTTGGGTAGTTCTTCATGGTAGTTATAAATGGGCAACCAGTCAAACCAGAAAAGAAACAAAAACAATGCTAATAACCATTTGGCGGGGTGAACGTCGGTAAAATATCTTACCCAAAAGTAGCTGTGCAAAACTTCCATTGCACAAAACAGAGGATCATTCACAAAAAGAAAACAAAGAATAGCCAATGAACTTGGGAATGGACCCATGTTAGGGCAATAAAAGCTGGAAATGGCTGAACAAACTGAACTTGTAGTATCAATCAGTTAATGGACAAAGTGACTGCTGCTCTTGGCTCAATGATTCATTAGCACTGCAAGGCCCCAGATTCTTCCCAAAATCAATGCAAGCAATCACACTTAAGTTTGAAGTCCCATAAAAGTTTTAATATTTAAAAAAAAACATAATGCCATCCTACTATCCACTAAACAGCCACTGCTCCAAAAAACACTTTGATGTTTTTCCAATAATAACTCAGTAATGTTCCCTATGACCTTGGAGTGGCGCTGCAACAGTCCCAGCAGCGCTCATTCTGAGATCCAGAGAAAGCCAAAAGCTCAAATGCAGCCCTTAATGAATGGGAAACCAAACAAGGCTGGGCATTTATTTGGAATGCTTTTACAAAAGTACTGCCTTCTGGGCTCTTCATGAAAGCCAATGTACATTCTGCTTTGGACACAAAAGCAGGAAGTCTTAGCTGCTTATGTTAAATGACCTGACACGGGACAGTAAACCTGGACGGGGTTCTTGTGGGGAGCTCGAGTGGCGACGCGCTCCTCCACTCAGCAGAGACTGGAGACTATAAAGTGTCTCACCACATCTCACAAGGTAGCCTAGGTTCAGTTTTTAAGTCAGAATTAATCAAGGATGCAAGGGTGAAAAAGGTGACAAGGATACAACTGCCCATCCTGTCAGCCTGAAAAATCTCTCGGTAATTCCCGAACTTTATCATGAGACACGACGAGGAATTGTCAAAGAGCTGTCCTTCACACCATCATGGATGGACGTCCGGGGCCACTGAAAGTTTCCTAACTGTGACTGCTCATCACATTACTTGGGAGCGCCATTTTGCAGACCTGCCCACTTTATGAGAGCCATACAGGTGACCATCTCCTTGAAGCACTGACAGAAGCAGTAACAGATTGGAAACTGGAGCGGGGCAACAACACAATCCCTGTTACTACAGACAATGCAAAAAACATGGTGAAGGCAGGCAATACAACAGCTGGACGGATTGGGTGCTTTGCAAACACACTTAATCTTGCAGCCAGGAATGCAGTCTCAGTAAGTCAGGTATCCCGACTCCTGGGCAAAGTTAGGAAGCACAACATGCACTGAAAACCAAGCAGGAGATGCTGAAATTGCCTGTTCACAAACTAATACTTCATGTCACAACTCGTTGAAACACAACATGATATACTGGAGCGTTATGTGGAACAGCAGACTGCCATCTATTCTGCCCTTATGGACAAGGATGTCAAGAAGAATGTTAAAGATATCGATGTCTTGACTGAGAGTGAGGCAAAACTGGCAGAGGACCTAATTGAGATGTTCAAACCTCTGAAGAATGTGACAACCCTCATGAGCACAGAAACATACCCCTCACTGTGAATGATCATCCCTCTGCAGTAGATGATAATGAAATCAATTACTCCAAGTAAAGAGGACAGTTGCACCATCAAAGATGCTAAGGCAGCCATCACTAAAGACCTGGAAGGCAGATACAAAGACTACTATGTTCAGGACTATCTGCACAGAGCCACAGCCCTGGATCCAAGATTCAAGTCCCTGCTCTACCTGGAGGAAGCCTCTCTTCAGAAAATATACAGTGATCTCACCACCGAGATTATGGATATTGAAGATCAGGTATTGTGGTTTTATTTTTGTATATAATTAAATGTAATGTTATATACCATTTAACATTGCTCTATTTTTTAAACACAGCATATTTGTGCCTTAGCAATATTTTCTTTTCCCACTGTCCAATAGAGAGCAATTTCAGAATCTTAGCTGCCATGAAAGTTTTTTGTTGTTATTAATATTTTCAAAACTGCTATGCTGTTTGCCTTTTTATACCACAGGGTAAAGCCAATGATGCCCAGGTGGCCAGTTCATCCTCAGCAGCAGAGCCAGAGACATCAGCGATGTCATGTCCTCCCCAGAAAAACAAATCTGTCATGGCAGAGCTATTTGGAGAGCTCTCTACAGAGGAGAGACCCCCTAAGCCATTGTGCAGCATCACTCGGGAAGAAGTCATGTCATGCAAGGCCACAGGCTCCATTTCTGTGGATGCAGATCCACTTGCATGGTGGAAATGCAATAAGCATAAGTATCCTCGCATTGCTAAGATGGCACAACGCTACCTTGCTGTCCCAGGTACATCTGTACGAAGTGAGAGAGTTTTCTGTATAGCAGGGGACATTGTCACTGCAAGTAGATCTCGTCTCTTGGCAGAGAATGTGAACAAACTGATCTTCTTGCAGAAGAACATAAAAATGGAATGAACAGAGCAGTGTTTATTAGTTTGCTTTATGTTGCATGTTATATTAATGGTCTGCTAATTTAAGGAAAAACCTTAAGTCTTTCCATTAAGAAATGCCAGTCATGGAATTGAAAATTTGTTATATGTGTTTATTTTAAAGAAATGGATGTCTGTTTGCTGGTTGATCCTATACTTCACTTTTTGTTGATGGCCTTTGCTTATATTTTGGTCATAAAAATAGTAAAGTCAGAGTTCTTTTGTTTACACCAATTTAGGGGTCAGAGCTTTAAGAGCCAGCATTATCCTAAGACTGTCACAATGACGTGCCTAATGCCAAACGGCCTCATTCATTCAGTTTTTACAGGACTACATGACACGTCCTTGAGAATAACTGATATTTTAAGAACCGTAAATGGTGGATTATCTACTGCTGATGTATGGTATTTCTGGAGTGTTGTCAAAATAGAAAAAAAAGTGAACTGAACTGAACCAAACCTAAAACTGTGACCCGAAACCGTGATACGAACCCAACCGTACATTTTGTGAATCGTTCCACCCCTAATTCAGAAGTAGTGCTATTCATTTGCTGAATAAAAACACCACAGTATACCCAACCTACCATGGTATACCGTATAATCTGGTCATGCCCATTTTTGATGGACTCTGCGGAGGCACTGGATTTCTCTCGTGCCAGTGTGACTTTACCTTTAGATGTGACACTGCAGCACACCCCTCACTGACATTACCACTCCTCAGGTTAAGGTGTAAGATCTAACATGGCCCCGCCATCTTGGTCAGTTTACTCACGAGCACTGCGAGGGCGCCAGTCGAGGCTGAGAAGCCAGCGGTACATAGGGCAACTGCAGCACAGTGGAAGCTGAAAAGACAAAAGGCAGTGTGGAAACTCACGATGCCAATGAGCAACAGGCTGAGGTACACTGACAAAAAGAATTAAAAGAATTTTTAACATGTTCTACAAACAAACAGGTGATGTCAGGATGCAAAAATATGCTCAGTCACAGTGATGCATTCCATGGCTACAGGCTTCATACACACATTCATATGTGACACATCTTAAATACAAAACTTTGTTTATACTTAAACATAGCTGAAATCACTTTCGTAGTTTGCCTAGGGAGCATTTACAAAATGAACGCCACGTGTGTTTATGAAACTGCTCTTTCGTTCCAATAAATTCCGCACTCCACAGGAGTTCTCCAAAAGAGAGGCTTTGGATATGCTGATGAAAGCACCGTCCGGGAAAATTCATCCGCATGCAAAACTGCTTTTACTTCTGTGTCCTCCAAGTACCCCAGGACTGGGCTCAGGAGCCACAGCAAGCTTGCAGCAAGCATGGCCTGCACATGCTCAGAAATCACCAGAAGCCGCCAGACACTCGCCGTGTCAGGTTACCTACACCCGCACCCTGTCACCAGGCCCGTGATGAATTTACGGAATGTTGCCGCAATTAGGGTGATTAACCACTGTGTTTGGGGGAGAAGCAGCCTACAGAATCGACAGAGAAAAAGAGCTGAAACACACTGCCTTCCAACAGCCCCAAGAAAAGGAAAATAGATTCGCTTTTCTTGGACTGAATTAAATACAGCAATTTATCACAATTTGTTGCACACTGGTAATTGTTTTACGCCAGGAGCTTGCCAGACTGTGGAGGAAAGCATGGTAATGCCTTATCTAAAAGATCACTAAAATTCAGCAAGGAAATAAAACCACAGCTGTGGAGTCACACTAACAACTGCAGACAATTCAATCAGCATAATTACACCGGCCTGAGCCCACTGTTTCATACTGTAAGTGAGCTCTACAGAATCAAACTCCAAACAAAAAATCTACTGTCAGTCTAACGTGTTAGAAGAATTTAAGAAGAGGACTATTCTCTGCTGCCTGGAAATTAAGAGAAGGACTTTTCTCCTCTGGAGTTTCACTGACAAATTATTGAAAGCTGAAAAGGTCCAATTTCCCTGTGTAATTCAATACAAAGCCCATTTATTGATAGGTTGGATTAATTCTAGAGAAAGAATGAACACATGAATGAATAGATAGATACATGAGACACAATGGTGTGGGGCTGATGCAGCCCCCCCCCCCCCCCCCCCCCCCCAACACCGATCCTTATGCAGGAACAGACAAACACACGTTTTTTTGGCACATGTTTGGCAGTTACTCTGTAGCATTAATTTAATTTATGTATGAAGAGATTATGGCTTAGGAAATATTTCAAGGCAAATACCAATACCTGCCACAAAAGGAAATAGTTGAATATGAGAAAGACAAAGGTATATTAAATGCAGGCACTTCCACAATGGAATAGTCCCTGAGTTAATTAACTTATTAACGTACTTATGGTCACGAACAGACATGCTGCACAGGCTGAGGTAGGCCATTCTTTCAGCTTCTATGGTCAGAGACCCTCCCAGCATGATTTAAACGGAACCACTCCAAGAGATCGCTTTCATTCTATGGTAAAGCCTTCTGTCTTGATGTGAGTACAGTCTTCCAGCCTGACAATGTCCCTTCCACTGTTCATGGACGGGCATTGAACATGTTTCTGAGCATGAAACAAATGTAAAGCATAAGCCATGGTGGTCCCTGTCATTGTACTGTATCTCAACCCAGCTGAATGCTCATGGGAGATCTGGGGACCACCAGCACTTGTGAAATCTATGCCATGGTTCACTGAAGGTCAGAAGGTCACTAATGTCGCCCTATGCCTTAAGATACTTTTGGCTTTATTTTGATAAAGCAATGTATATTATTTATATTGCTGAGTGTAAATTTGATTATACTACATATGTATGTATACAAAAGCTAAATATGTATGAATACATTAAATATTAACATCATGCAATCAAGCCAAAAACCATCTACAACATTACTGTTGCCTTTGGAACAACTAAGGTTCTAATAAGAACCTGACCTGATAATAAACACACTGATAATCAAGGACAGCAAATTCATAACCACAAATGACAGTGATCATATCAAACAAGTCTGACTTAATAAGCAAAAAAGTGTGTATAGAGTAAAGGCTTTACTCCGCTAAATCATACATAGGGGTTCGGGTTCAATCTGCAAACATTCAGCTTCTCTCTGTTGGTGCTTAGAAGTCGCAGGGATGAACATTCAGTCTCCACCTACTTGTCTTTAATGCCGGCTGAGATGTCTGCTGAGGCTGTGAAGCTGCCTTTGCACTGTGAAGCGAAAAATGAAGCTCACAGTTCAGCTGAAAATAATAATGGTTTACCAGAGAGTGAAATAGCTGCGCTAATTTCTCATTTATATATGCTTTCAGATTTCCTTGCAAGACAAAATGTTTCACTGCTCTACATGGTATTTATAACCAGCAATATTTAAAAATGATTATGTCAAAATAAATGTAAAGTCAAAACCATATCACTTATAAAATTAACAATGAACTTGTCATAAATTAGGAAAAAAAAGTTGTAATCCCTTGGACGTACCCTTGTACTGCGATATTTAAGTCCTCATAAACACTTAATCACACCAAGCTTGTGGATTTTGAATCTGATGATGGTTTTGCATGTTCTCCCGATGTTTCCTCTATGTACTGCTGTTCTGGTGACTTGGACACTCCGCGTTTCACTCAGTGTGGGATTGCATGCGTGTTGAGTTACTGTTAAATGTTTCTGTGTATTATAGCATATTTGAAGCAATAATCTAAACAAATGTTAAAGTATTACCTTTGATGTTTGAGTGCATTTTCTAACTTTGCAATATATGCCTTCTGTTCAGCCATTTTTCTGAAAATAAAACATGTAGGTCTTTCAAGGTCTATCTCATTACAGTATAATTAAATAGTAGTGCGTTTATCTATAACTCCTTACTTGTTCATTTCTTGCATCTCTTTCTTAATCATATGCATGTGCTCCTCTAGCTTAGCAATCTAAAATCAGGCAGAAAAAAGTCAGTAAGCAGATTTTTCAAAGACTGAGAGTTAAACTCAGCTGGGCATTGGGATCCAATAAGGCTTCAGATCTACTCTACCAGGCAACTGTCAGTTGTGAGTCCTATTAAAACTACCACTCCTCTAAACCCGACAACTGCAGTGTATAATGGCAGTGTGCTGACTTCATTGGTGTGATTGTCTTTGACTAGCATGACAGAGCATTGGAAAGACAAAAAAAATAAAACAAAACCTTTGTGCTATAAGAAGCAAAACAACATACAGCTGCAAACATTATGGCATTATTATAGAGATACATGTAGAAAAATGTTGCCATAACTACTTCTGACTGCAGACTTGAGGCATTAAGTCATTGTCCAGCTACAAAATGTATATAAATAAGGCAGATATTGCCACATACCCTCTTCTGGTAATGCACTAAGAGCCTTTTTCTGTGTCTTGTCTGAAATTGTAGCACCTGGAGTGTGACGGAAAAAGGCTTAACTTGCATCCAATGTCACTTATATATAATAATGGAAAAGCACACGGAGATGGCCACACTATCCTCATTATGACAGTGGAACAAGTGACTTACAGCCAATAACGTCGAGGTTCACTTACCATTTGGGTAAACATTAGAACGGCTAGGATACCTGATCCAAGTGATTTTAAGCAGGATGTGATTGTTGGTTGGCTATGTGATGGTAGTATATTATACTATTTTCTGCCATTAACCTTTTCACGAGATGCTGAAGTTAACCAATGTAGGTTGTGGTGTCTTTGCCAAAAGTTGACCAGGCTGGGCATGAGACAGGAGCCACCTAGAGAGGGCCCACTACTTCTTCAGAGACCTCGGACCAAGGTGGAGCCCCCAAAATTCTGAGGTCTCCTTTCATAAGCCAGGACCACTGGCTCCTCTACAGATTCCCTATTTTCAAACAGAAGAGCTCAATGGCTCCACCTGCCCAGGTTTCACAATCCCTGTATTTTCCCAGGTACCGTTCAGTTCGGTGTCCCTGCCGATTTGGCCCATCATCATATGCCAGGAAGTCAGAGCAGACTAAGTCTTGGCTTTATGGGCATCACACTAATTTATATAAGCAGGGATCCCAGTGACCCTGTATGGTATTCTGACCATTGACGTGGTGTTTCAGGCACAGAAATTAATCCTCATCCAACCCTTGATTGTAACAGCTCATTACACAGGTCAACAAATTTTTACTTTCTTGTCACACCAAATAACATCAGGGGCATTTTACTTGAATTCAGCACGAAAAATAATTTATCTAATCAGAAATTCCCTATCACACAAGGATTTTAAGTGACACACAAGTAATATTTACTCTATCTGTATCTTTACAGTATACGTGTATAGTGGAAGTGACTCATCTAAAAGGCAGAAGTACATGATTTCCTGCTGTACTTACCTTGCTTATTTCAGAGAAGTAATTTGTTGCTACAACACTGATGTCTGAGAAGAGGGCCTTTACTTCTGAGCTACTCTGTGAAAATCAGACCAATCCAAAATTTTTAAATCCCAACACATCTATAGCTGAAATAGAGTCAGACTTATGAAAACATTTAACGTTCAAGACTGTTTCCAAAGTCTAACCAGTAAGGACAGATATGTTCCACTTACTTTGTGTGAGAGTGGAGTAATCTGACACTGTGCTTTACAAATCAGGCACTCTCCTTTTTTGCCTGAAATAAATAACTGTTTATGAAATTCTTGCAAAGAAATGAACCAAAACACTTTTTATTGATTTAACTTTTGAAGTACCTCTGAACCACCACTGGGTGGCCCTATTAGCTAATTTAAAATGAAGTTTAAATCCAGTTTTACAATAGGTCTTGTTTTTAGTTAAGGTGACAAAGCATTGACCGCATTTTAAATGTGCAGTATAGTGCCCTGTTAACAGTGCAGTATAACAGAGTTGTACTACGCGCCTGCCACTATGTTGTCATAGTCTTGCATACTGTGTTGCTACAGTGACCAAAGGCTGGTGTACCTTTCTGAAAGCAAGTGCTGCACACAGTATGGCCACAGGTGGAAATGGCCAGTTTCAGGTCAGCAGCGGGTGGCAGGAAACACGAGTTACAGCAAACCCAGCTGGGCATGTTTCTGAAGCACATAATGAGAAAACAATCACGTTTGGCAGCTTAGCATTCACCTGGCTGCACTAAAAATCTACCAATTTATCAATTGTTAGAAAAGTATTGTTACTGTCAAGCTTTCCCACTTCTATAAAATGTTAATTGTAAGTAAATACCTTCAAAAATCATGTGATGACACATTTTTATTGTTTTTTATTGATTATAATTAGCAGGATGGAATCACCAGTAAAAAAAAAATAGTTTTTTTAAAATCAGTTTGTCCTCACTAGTTTAAAACTCAGGCACTCAGACACCCTGCTTCAAAATATTTTATTATCTCCTAAGTGCAACATTCATACTTAGTATGAGCATATTATATCATATCCTATTCCGTTTCAGAGCAGATTAATAGCCAAATGTTTAAATTTCCTCACACGTGTCATTTAGTTCCGATAAATTGTTGAATACAAAACAGAAATACCAGTATGCACTGTTTAAGGTCTCTGTGAGTCACGTGTTTGCCCCAACGAATTGGCCATTACAAAGCTGTAGAGTATACGGCAGGCCAGGCCCAGACGAACATACACAGGTCACGCTGTACTAAATAATGAGGTTTGTAGAGATTGTACAGAACCTGTCTATGTAGTCACTGAAATATAAGGCGTGGGGAAGGAGGGCCGCGCCATTCTCTTCTTTAACAATTTCAGCTTATTCAAAGTTATTGACAGGAAAAACGGGGCAGCTAGATCTGCTATTTATTTTACCGTTCGTGTTTAATTAATTAATGAGATTAAATATAATCATGAGCCATTTACTAGGCAAACTGTGGGCCCATCAAGTATCCATCCGGGTCAACAATTATTAGATTTTACAGACATAGCAACCTAGCCTAACGTAGCATCGTGTTCTACCTGTCTGTCCGTGTATCGGAGCCTCAGCACTAATAACCGCAGCAAAACGCCGTCTCTTTGCACTGAAGATAGACGTTAATGAATAAATTGCCGGAATGATTACACAGTTTAGTGCTTTTGTTTTCACTAGTTGACGCTCAGATACGAACTCAACTTCACTCGAATTTTGCCCATTTCCGTTAATCCGGACGCGTCACGTGACCACGTTGCGCGAATCGGCAAGCCTCGACCTGTAGCGGATTATACAAATATTATATTGCATAAGTCATAATGATATCTGGAAATAATTATTTAAGCACTGAAGGGACCTGTGCGTTTGTAAAAAAAAAAAAAATCCAAAGAGAAATACTAGATGCATTATCATGCTTGAATATTTTAATTACCATAAATATTTATACTAGAAATATTATTTGCATGTATGGGCATCCATCCATTTTCTGAAACTGCTTGTCCTATAGAGGGTCACAGGGGGTCTGGAGCCTATGCCAGAGGCTATGGGCACAAGGCAGGATGAGGTGCCAACCCATCACAGGCCACACTCAGTGCTAGCCACCATGCCACCCCAATAGTTAATGTAATATTTTTAATTGTTTTCATAAGGAGGGTGGCTCAGGCGGTAGTACTGTTGCCTTGAACCTCTTGGTTTGTGGGGCTCGAATATCCCATCTGTGCACTTCTTAGAGAGCTTTACTCCAGGTACTGCAAGGACATGCAGTTCGGCTAATTTATGTTTCTAAAATTTCTTGGACTGGTGTCCAATTCTAGGTGTATTCCAGCCTTGCGGGATAGGCTCCAGTCCCCCCCCGTCACCCTGACCAGCATAACCTACTATAAGATGGATGAATGGATGTTCTCAAAAAGGCCAAGTTCATTTCTGCCTCTGCTAATAGAAAGCATTATGGAGATAAATTGCAATATATTTCTCACAACTGAACACTGATAGATCAAGACAGTAGATAAATACAAAACAATTAGACAGTGGGGAAGGTACTTTGGGTTATTTAATGAAAGCCTGCAAAATTTTAACTGCCACATGTAAAAAGATGTCAACCGCCAGTGGAGCTCAGCACTGTTTTATACTGACCTTTATGTTTAATGGCCGAAATGCAACAGGAGTTTTGGTAATCAAAGCATATGGCATTTGATAGTACAAAAAAGAAACAGGAGTTTATAGCCTAACCTTTTTATTTATACACCTTATGACATAACTGTATAATTACTTGTTTTACTCAGCTACTGCCATATAGCTACTTCTATACAGTATATGCTAGACAAACAAAATTCAATGCTTGGAGCTGAGAGGTAATCTGTTAGTTAATTAAACAAGCTTCTTTTCTATCAGGAAATCTTTCAGTCTTTTCACTTGCCAGAATCCGACCGTGAGGAGAATGGCTGTTTGTACTACTGCCCACCATAAAACCTTCCCATTGGTGTCTTCACTCATCTGCCGAAACATTTCCTCGCGTTCCTGAGGAGAGAATTGACCTGGTCTGGTGCCATTTGCATTGTAAAAACATACATATACTTATGTATATACAGTACTATGCTCAGCATAAATGTATTTTAACACTAAAGTGTGTTCAGCACAGTAGACATGTTTTTGTGCTATCTCTGTGTAAGAGACTACAATTTCAATACCTCTTATTTGAAGTAAGATTTAATGGTAACATGAAGTGCACCTTCATAATGCATTATAGAGCATTCATAGGCAGCATGTAAGTATACCTTAAAACCCTAACATACCGTAACAGTTTTAATATACATGTTTGTTATGATCATGTAATGTTTGTTATTAATGTATATTAAAGCCGATAAGGTATGTTATGGTATACTTATATGTTTCTTATGAATGTTCTATGAATGCATTATTAAGGCATTTTGAAGGTGCAGTTAATGTAAAGTTAAACCAATTTAATTAACTTAATGATTTTTGGCTTGGCTTGATAACCTTTTTATTCAATTGTATGCATCGACGCTGGTTAAAATCTAATATGAATTAAATGAAAAAAGAAAAAGATTTTCTCTAGGTTAAGAGAGAATGATAGAGGCAAGGCTTCGGGGTAGTGGAAGCTTGCTAGAGAAACTATATTTAGTCCTTACTTTTTGTTTCTTTGCTCTCCAAGTTTGTTGACTTGAAGAAAGTGTAAAATAACCTTAAAAGAATTGTGAATTTGTTTGCCATTCTGGAATTTAATGGTGTTCTCGCTAACTGTTACTGTACCCTCTGGAAGTCTTGCTGCTTGCCAATGTAAAGGACTTGGTCGATCAGGTGCCGCAAAACGTATTCCATGTTCTTCACTGTGTCTTTGGCTCTAGCGGCTCCTGGGTCTATCGTGTGCTCTCCCATCTGCACGTCCAAATGGAGGCGCTGGCGGAAAGGTACAGGTCCGCCGATTAGTAAGTGCGGGCTGGTTAAGCACCATGCTTCACATGTATAAATAAATATAAATGAAAATATGAATAAAATATTAGTCACACAGTTTAGATTCAGGTCTTTCTACTACAGGTCAAGTAAATGAAATTGTTTGGTACAATATATCCCATGTATCTTACCAGTCTGTCCCCAGCAAAAATAGAAAATCGTGTGGAATTTGATTTCAAGCAGAGGAAATGCTGGCCAGAGGAATGTGAGGTGAAGGTAAACTTCCCTTGACTGCCGTACCTTTTGGACATCAGCACCTGCAGCCCAAGAGAGAGGAGCATTCTCAATGAGTGCTGAAGACCTGCTTCACACAGGCTCCACTGAGTGCTGACGACCTGCTTCAAACAGGCCCCACTGAGTGCTGAAGACCTGCTTCACACAGGCCCCACTGAGTGCTGAAGACCTGCTTCACACAGGTTCCACTGAGTGCTAAAGACCTGCTTCACACAGGCCCCACTGAGTGCTGAAGACCTGCTTCACACAGGTTCCACTTAGTGCTAAAGACCTGCTTCACACAGGTTCCACTGAGTGCTGAAGACCTGCTTCACACAGGTTCCACTGAGTGCTAAAGACCTGCTTCACACAGGCCCCACTGAGTGCTGAAGACCTGCTTCACACAGGTTCCACTGAGTGCTGAAGACCTGCTTCACACAGGTTCCACTGAGTGCTGAAGACCTGCTTCACACAGGCCCCACTGAGTGCTGAAGACCTGCTTCATACAGGCTTCACTGAGTGAAATGCGCACCATGGTACCTGATGACTTGGGTCTCTCACGGTAACAGTTAGTCCAAGATGAGGGGAGCTGTCTTTCTTCATAGTGTCCCAGTACTCTAGTAAAAAATACCCTGAAAAAACACATTTTAAAGCTTTGTAGTACTGATATATGCTTTGGTTCTGAACACAGGTTCACAGGTTCTACAAGGATATAGTAGATATTGCCATCGAACTGTTGTCCTACAGTCAGCTCTGATATGCAGTTGGCAGCTGACTTGTTTGTCTGTTCCCTGTTCAACATGTCAGTAGTATTTGGTATAAGGAAGATATCTGACACATGTTCAAATATATGCTGTAGTGAAGAATGGATGTTATTGTTAGTGAGTTGGAAAAATAACACTTAAAACACCAAGGTTGGGTAAAAAATAGTGGCACACTTTTTAAACTGTTTTGTGAAAAGTTTAATGTTGCCAAGCCAAATGGGGTGGTTATGTCATAATCATGTAAGGATATGCATTACTGGTACTTTGAAATTTAACTAGTAACATATTGAACGCCTTTGAAATATGTCAAGGTGCCTGATGTCTTTCTAACCCAGAAACAGATTGACTTACTGGATGACTGCAGTGTCAGCTGTGGTTTAGCGGTACCCTCCGGTGTGTCTCCCAGCTGCCTGACTGGTTTTAACTCACCTGTGACCAAGGTGTCCTGTGGAATCTCCTCAATGATGCACCTCTCCTCCTGTGGTCCCAGGTCAAAGAACATCCCGGATGTCACAGTCAGACAGTACAGCATCAGAAAGCCAGCTTTCCATGCGGCCATTTTCACTGCCCCACGCGAACCGCTTGCAGGAGTGTGGAATGGGTTTGCTTAACCGCAGTGTGAGAAGTCTACATCTGCTGCTCTTTCAGGCAAACACTTTGCTGATTGGAGCTCTACAAGAAATCAGAAAGGCTACGATAAGCATTCATAGAGAAGGTCAAACCAGTATTATATGGAGAGTGAAATGGTTCATTATTAACTGCTGCCCTTCAAATACTTAGCTCTAAGTTTGCTCATTTAACAGCAGTGCTGTTTCAACAAGAGATGTACTTTTAGTTTAAAGATTGATGCATTTGTTTTACATTAAAATGAAATATAAAGTTTTGTTTCTAATAGTTAAAGTAAGCCATTGCATTCTGAAGATTATATTAAAATGTGTTGAATGCTCACATTTGGCACAATTTTCACTTTCTGTTTCTTTTAAGGCCAAAAGTAGAAACTAAAAATTGCTGCATTCAACTTCACTCAGATCTAAAAAAAAAAAAAAAAAAACATAACGATTAAAATAAAAAATGAGCCACAAAACCACCCGAGTAAATGAGCAGCAATACTGGAGTTTTTGAGGATTTGAGACTGAAGACAAAGTCACAAATTTCAAATAAGGAACGATGACAACTCCAGAAAAAAGCAAGGAATGATTCTGAATAATTACCATGTGGCAGGTGGGCTGGTTTGCATATTACCCCCTTGTTTCTTTTGGTTCCCTATGTCCAAACACATGTGATTTGGTGAACCATTGTACATGTGTGTGTCCTGTCATGGGCTGGACCTCCTTCCAGGGTGTTCCCTGTCCCTAGTTAAATGGACTGGCTGATGTTTTCTTAGTAATTTCACTCTGCTGTAGCCTGTACCCAATTAGATGGACTACTTGGTGTTGCACTCTGCTCTGGTACCCTTTGGATGATCCCTAATTAATCCCTGTGGTTCTCCCTTTTTACCTCCCTTAAAAATAAACATAAAAGCTGGCCGGTGTTATTGTTCGACACCTAACCCCATCTCTCCGGGACATGTTTACTTACCCAGGAAAACAAGCTGGTCTTATATGGGTGACTAAATGCTGTACAGTAGAACCTTGAAACTCCAACGCCTCTTAACTCGACCAAATGGGACGTCGAACAGGTTTGCCGATTTCTTTCGACTTGGACCTCGACTGGAACCTTGAAAGCCGACCGTTCCTGCTAAAAGTTGTATGGATGGAAACGCGTCTCCCTTTCCAAACAACAACCCCTCCATCCCTCCTCCTCTCCACCTGCCACTTCCAGTACGCCATCAGCTCACCTCAGTACAGGTAAAGTGCTCAGAAATCGCCTTTTCATGTGTGTATTAGTTTTACATTGATTGTTAATGCATTTTATTATTAGTTAGGTAGGTAGATGGGTTTAAATAGGCAATCATTTGGGGGGACTGGAACAAATTAAATTCATTTACATTATTTCTGATGGGGAAATTTGACTTGGACCTCGACCAAATCACAACTCAACCAGCCTTCTGAAATGAATTAGGTTTGTGTTCCAAGGTACCACTGTACTGTTATTGCATCATGTTTTTCTAAGAACTGGCCCTGGCATTACCAGAACCAGGATGAATGTTACAGTGTATGCAGGATCAACCATTAAAAGAGGGTTTGGATTTTTCTATTGTAAGGTAAACACATTTTAAACACAGACGTTGTGTTCCTATCCATTACATTGATTTTTAGGGCCCACATGTTAATTATCCTTTAATGTTCGCTCCATTTAAATATGCTTCGATTTTATATGCTGTTCATCTTAAAATTAATGATGTGTAAAATTATAAAAAATAAGCACACTGTTAGGGACGGGAAATTCTTGCTCCTTTTTATATATGAATTTATAAGTATTAATAATTATTTCAGCTTTGTTGCCTAAGATGCGTCCACATGTTTGCGTATCTCCCCAGAAGCATAATCAGATTTGGGCCATATGTGAGCACTGGTCCGTACGGCTTGGTCTGCGACGGGAGCTTCGGGTTTGGCTCTGTGCAGCTGTGCAGCCAATGGTGCATTAAGGAAAATAATATGAGAGGGCATGCGGGGTCCCTCAGACTGGTGGCTGGCACTGCGCTGGGGGCACTGGGCTGGGGGCACTGGGCTGGGGGAACATGGCGAGCTCAGGGTGCCATGCAGACGGGGCCTTGCCCAGTGTACCTGCATGTCCTGAATGCAATATCAGTACCCGGACCAGAATAAGCAGGGAGAAGCTGAATGGTTGGGCAGACGGACGGACAGACAGACAGATGGATGGATGGATGGATGGAGGGGCAGACAAGCTTCTCTGTGGGCCCTAGGCTGACAAAGGTAGGGGCCATTGAGCTCTTTGGAGACAAAAGAGAAACAAGAGGGAATTAAAATTGATGGAACATGAATAATATGCTAATCAAAGTAGGGGGCAGGGGGTGGGGGCACCAGCAGTAAAACTAACCAATCAGGGCGGGGGCAGGAGTACTGTTTGTAAGAGAGGGGGGGGGGTATGACATCGGAGGATTGATCTGCCAAATTTAAGATGTATTATTTACAGATGATAATATTTTAATGAAAATTGTTATATATTAATGAGTTGGAGTTTGATGTGTTTTGTTACAAAAAAAAGATCAGCAGAGGGCGCTAAAGTGCAGGGCCCAGGGTTGTTCACCCCCCAACCCCCACCACCCCCCCAAATTTCACCCCTGGGTAGGAAATTTAGGAAAGGATGCTATATTGTAAACATTTTATTCACTGTTTTAAACTTTTCATAATAGTGGACTCTATCTGGGGGGGGCATGGTGGTGCAGTGGTTAGCACTGTTGCCTTACACCTCTGGGACCCGGGTTCAGGTCTCTACCTGTGTGGAGTTTGCATGTTCTCCCCGTGTTGTTATGGGGTTTACTCCAGTTTCAGTACTTGGTTTAATTGGAGTTACTAAATTGTGAGTGAATGGTGTGTGAGTGTGCCCTGTGATGGGCTGGCCCCCTGTCCTGGGTTGTTCCCTGCCTCATGTCCATAGCTTCCAGGATAGGCTCCAGACCCCACCCATGACCCATAAGCAGGTTGGAAAATGGATGGATGGATTCTGTCTGCTGAAAATGACACATTTATTTACATTTTTTTACAAAATTATACATGTAAATATATGCATTAACTTTTGTAATCAATGTTCATACATAATTTAGTATTGTTGGATGATGTAATGGCCCACAATTTAAGTTTAAAAAAACAAACATTTGGATAAACTCTGGATAAATCCACTGCATGTACGTTTTTAAAAGGGAAGCTGTTCAAAAGCACAGAAATACGCATCTAGATACGATAATATAATCTCATGGTTAGGTAGATAGGTCTGCATTTTATAACCAATATAATCACATCCCACTCCACATTTCCCTTTAACGTATTAAAAGGTGCTCTTGTTGTGTGAATCTCCAATTTACTCACTAGAGGGCAGCAGTCAGTCAGATATCAGAGGTGATGATGCTTTAAATTAGGGTAATTCAAACCAGTTTAGTTCTGAAGTAGTAACAATACTTTAAAGATAATGGTTACGGCGCTAATCGCTAACATTTTTACCCAACAGCTTATGTCTGAACTCTCTCATCATGTGACCCATGGAGGTTTTGACTGTAGCAATGAAATGGCCGCTGTGCAACTAGCTCGCCTTATAAACCCTTCTGCCTTGTATTTAAGTGAGGAGGAAGGTGAGCACAGGGGAGCGAGCGGCTTGTCTGCTCGTCTCCAACGCCCTGCGTCCTCCCGCAGCATTTCAGACACCATGGATGGGCCTCCTTGGCCACTCAGCAGTGGTGGCAGTTGGGTACAACTGCGTTCCCTTGCTCCCCCTTTTAAAGTGCACTAAAAAATGTAGTCTGTGAGGATAAAGTCAGCTGGGCGTGGCTGCTGGCTTAATGCAGGCCTGCGCTTCCAGTTCATCAGGCCTGTCTTCGCAGGCTTTGTGTGTCTCTCCGCTCACACGCAGTTGTCCGGCTCGCAGGCCTTGCTCTCCTCCAGGGAGGGACACTCGGCCCCGTTGTTGGCTGGGTGCATGTGGACGTAGCGGGTCCTGTGACGCACCCCCGGCTCCCCACAGGCACCCTTACACAGGCCCCAGGGGGACCAGGCGGACACCTCGCAGTCCAAAGGAGTATCTGGGGAAAAAAAAGGATCCGGCCTCAGGCTTAGGGAGACTCATGGGGCTCAGGCAGGCAAGACGGCAGTCATCACATCTGCATGTCTGATGCACATAATGGGGGCAGCCAGACTTGCTAAGGAAGTGATTCAAGCTTTCTTAGAATTACCCTGTGGCTACAGGTTTGGACGCAATTAAAGACCACACTGAACACATTTCTTCCTCAGTTTAAGCAGACTGTTAGTCGGTACGCTTTTTGCAGTAGACCTCAATGTGTGGTGGTCTCTGAAAAAATCTCAATCCCCTGTATAGTTTCCTGCATTTTGGAGCGCTCAGTAACATCAGCTAAACCTCCCAGCTAGCGGAATCCAGTGCTGTGCAATGCAGCACTGAGGTGACACAGGAACTGAGTCGGATTTTCTCGCCCCACCTGCCGCCGTCGGATTTCAGGGGTAGCAGTTTTCTTCTCCTTTGCCTAAGTGCCGTCAAGAGGCTCTGCCAAAGCCCAGGATGACGCAGTGAGACTCTGCTGGGCTTCAGGTAAAGAGCTCTTAGCAAGAGACGAGCAGTTCTGAGCGAATCGTCAGCTCCGAGCTCCTGCCTTGAAGGCCTACCGGCGCGTTTGAAGCAGGACCCACATCCTATCTGGGCTGTCCCCAAGTGGGAAGCAGTGCCCTCACTGTGACAGTGCTAATATCTATCCCAGATTAGCTCCTCTGAGGGCAAGGGGGAAGACACTGAGACAGAACATGGAAATAAGAGCAGGCCTGCCTTTTCCATCATTACTGACATGGACAGTGTGGCGCTGAGTGATGCTTCTCATTCTCCTGTTTGGGTCTGTTTTAACGTTACCATGGGGACGTGGCCCAGCCACCCGACCGGGGAAGGGAGGTCAAGAGCTTTCTGGTGACGGACACAGTGCACATTTCAGGTGGAACCTCCCGCTAGCACACAGTAGGCCGGCCCACGTCTGCGTGAGTTAAAGCATTAGCCAACCATGCCTAATGAGGCTCCTTCCAGTATAAAGATCCCAACTGTGTCTTCAGCTAGCCAAGAACGTTGCAGGGAGGCTGCTGGAATGGCTAGATCATTTTAATCAGGGTAATTAAGTGCCATTTATGAGGTGTAGCGACTGTATAAGAGACGGTTCGTTTTATGGACTATTTCGTGCACGTATGTAACAAGCTGCGTGTATGTAGAGCACTGGTGCTGCAACGACTGCGTTTTTGTTTCCGATCATTTTTACTTTTGCCAGCTTGTTGATGATAGTTAGCAATCTGCCTTCAGCTTTGTGTGCTAAGCTTACGACCCATTTGGGCCAATCTGCTGTGAGAGACAAGCTGATCTGTTAC
The DNA here is from genome assembly GCF_048594095.1 of Paramormyrops kingsleyae. Taxonomy (NCBI): domain Eukaryota; kingdom Metazoa; phylum Chordata; class Actinopteri; order Osteoglossiformes; family Mormyridae; genus Paramormyrops; species Paramormyrops kingsleyae. The sequence continues at coordinate 7,550,532 of NC_132808.1, read as the reverse complement.
ACTGAAGGACACTCCTCATGCTATTTACATGATAAATACGGGTCTGAAAGATGCAAGCATGTCTATGGCATGGACTTATGTGTAGCTGTCATTGTTCTTGCAACAACTAATGTGTGGTAATTGTAGTCTTTCAGTTGTAGTTTTCTAAATATTTTATTAGATATTTAAGTGGCCAGTTATTTGGCTTGAGATTCAGTTTCTGATTCTAATAAACCTGATTCTGATTCTGAGATGCTTGAAAACCTTTATCGTCATAAGGATTGAGAAACATTGTTCCATTTATCCCGGTTCCATTTATCTCCTGGCTATTGCAAGGAGCTGAAACAAACAAATTTGTGCTCCACCAAAAGTACATCAGATTCACTAACCATGTTTTCTGAGGAACAACATTAGGAATCATTAACCCTACCTAATTTAGGACCCAAACTGGGACCAATAAATTTAATTATGCTCTTGGAAGGGAATGCAAGGACACCTGAAACCTCTTGTGGTTTGAAAGACTGTATCTAATTGTGTCATCTTCTGTATAGGAAGAGGGAGCTTACTTATTCGGGAGTCCTCTATCTCATTGTCAGTGGGGATCTTGTTGGACTGGGTGGGCTCGATGGGAATGCTGGATATATGGTTGCTCTTGAGCTTGGTTAGGGTGAGCTTGGCAATGGGTGGGAGCTGCTTCAGCCGAGGATAGTAGAATGAGTTTGCTGGGTGACTGGGAAACGATGATGTAATCTGGGGAAGATAAATGAAAGCCTCCATTGTTACTATGGATACAGAAGAACAGGGAACGTTAATTTAACACTGCTGATTTCACTCCTACTAAGTTAACTCTTTGGCTCTGCGTGTTGCATAATTATCTATTTCAATTTTACACTTAAGCCGATCTTCGTTAATAAGGATGCTGTGGGGGGATTATTTAGTATTAAACATGAAGTAAATGTGTTCTTAATATGAAATTTATCAATGAAACACAACACATCCGTACAAGTTAAAAATGCACCACGATTGTGAGTTTCGCACAGCAGACCAGGGTCCCATGCAGGGTCCCCATATCCTGGACTTAATGATGTCAGGGTGTCAAGCCCCTGGGGACCACCTGTCACAGTCAGGATATGACAAATCCCAGACTAAATCTAGACCTTGTATGCAGGGCACTTTGCTTCTGGGAAAAGTGCCATTAAGGAGCCTAAGATAGATACCTACACATGTGATGGCATCACATCCATCTCATTCGCTGCTTGAGATGCCAAGATGAGAAAGTTACAATGTGCAGAGAGTCAACAGTCCGGTCTGAACAACACTGAAGCATCTCTGCAACATTACTAAAAGAAAAATGGGACAATAGCCCATTTGCACATAATTTACTATTGCTTTGTTCTGCATTGTTTTCAGTACATGTCCTGAAATTGGAGCGGTCGTCTCTCATGGGGTGTCTGGAGAGGAGGGGCTAACACACACAGCCACAGAGAGGCCCGGCCTGCCTCCCCTCCCAAGCTCACTGCGCCCCCTGTCCCTCAGGCAAGCTCACTGCGCCCCCTGTCCCTCAGCCGGGCTCACTGCCCCCCCTGTCCCTCAGCTGGGCTCACTGCGCCCCCTGTCCCTCAGCTGAGCTCACTGCACCCCCTGCCCCTCAGCTGAGCCCATGCCCCCCCCGTCCCTCAGCTGGGCTCACTGCACCCCCTGTCCCTCAGCTGAGCTCACTGTGCCCCCTGTCCGTCAGCCAAGTGCCCCCTGTCCCTCAGCCGGGCTCACTGCGCTCCCTGTCCCTCAGCCGGGCTCACTGCGCTCCCTGTCCCTCAGCCAAGCACACTGCGCCCCCTGTCCCTTAGCCGGGCTCACTGCGTCCCCTGTCCCTCAGCTGAGCTCACTGCACCCCCTCGTTTGTCAGCTGAGGTCCTGGCTAACACATGAAAAGCGGGTTGCAGTGCCGCACCTCGCATTACCTCTCAGTAATCAGCTGTCTTCCTACAACGTCCCTCCCAGCTCAAGTTCCCCACTGCCTACCAGTGGCCACTTTCAGCCTGCAATCTAATGCTGGACACCTGCAGATAACACTGACTCAGTTCATGTTAAAGTCCATAACGGGATCAAATTAAAGAAGGAGCATTTAACAACCAGTATTTATGACTTCAGCAGTTTCCCAGGACAGCCTACTGTGTCAGCCTCATAATAAACATTAGATAGCTATAATTACTTTTTATTGTCAACATAACAAACCTGGAAAGCAACCAAACCCAAATCCTACCCACACTCCTAAGTGCAAGTAAGCAATTGTCTTTACCTGGGTAACTTTCTCCTGTGGAATGGTCTCAAAGTTCGGGGAGGAGAAGGTGAAGCCGCTATCCGTGCCAGCATCGTAGGGGTGCAGGTCCAGGGAAATGCTCTCCTTCCATTGGTCCCCCTCACACAGGTTCAGGCTGTCCACGCCCACGAACCAGTCTGGACTGGGCACGATGCGTATGATGAAGGACAGCTGTGGGAACCAATCGGGAGCCAGGTTGGCTTGTGTTGATTTGACAAAGAAGAGCCATGGCGGCACACAGGGCCACGTGTTGGCCTGGCTACAGCTACACTTTACCAGCCACTCCCCTGATGTGAAACCATAGTGTGTGTAGCATCGTAAACGCTGTGCTACACAATAGTCGTTCAGGTGCCTCGTTGAACACTCCTTTCCTTTTGTGAAGAAGGGTGATAGCTGGCAGACGTCTCTGTACCACAGAGACGCAGCCGGTGTTTGGCATACATTGCAGCCAGCTCTGTCTGATGTTTTACTATATGTCTCTTGGGTGGCAACTAATTCTGGAGGCCATGCAACTAGTAGCATATAATCTACTTTACATGCACTGCACATTGCATTTAGTTAGGCATTAATCAGTCTGTCTTAATCCTCTAGAACTGAAAACTTTGATAACACTATTTCAAGCAGTCATATAAGTGCATTATAGATGCCTTCATAATGCATTGTAATGCAATCATAAAGAATTATAAACATGGCTAGAAATATTTATAAAAAGGCATAACCCATTACAGCCATGTTTACTATGCATTATGAATGCACTATGAAGCTCACATCTTATAATGCACTATAATTCAGTACGGTCAGTACATTTTTAGTATTTATATGACTGCTTTAAGTATAGTGTGACCAAAACTTTATTTGCATACTTGCATGACTTTGCATTACTTGAACAGATAAAACTGCAAATGTTCAGATAACAGATATGATCACAGTAAATCAGTAAGAAAACTTAGTATGCAATTTAGCTTGCTTTGCATACATCTTTAATGTCACGCGATGCATTTTTACTGCTGAAGCACATACAGCTAATGTTTGGTTTACGCCCATATGGCATGAAGATACTCACAAATGAATGCCTCGCAAAGACCTCGAACTCCGAGGAGGTCTGGCCCGTGCCCTCGGTCACCGCAGGAGCGGAGAACACCCCGTAGACGCTCTGGATACGCTCACCAGCCTCCTCCACCTCCTTCATCAGTGTCCAGGCCTCCCCCTTCTCGGAAAACTCCCTCACCCCGTTGCTGGCGTACTCGTTCGCCTGCCAGATGTGGTAGTCTGAGCTGTGGGTCACGCCTGAACGGAGAGTCACAAACTACCTTCAGGAGTTACCGCTGCAACGCCATGCAGACAAAGGCTCAGATTGTTTTGACCCCTGCCTACTGCACACTGCATCTGAATATGCACCTCGAAAGATCTCACATGTCATAAGCAGATACATTGCCGGGATGCATTAAGTTATTGAGGTGGCTTCCACATTTAGTACAGAGTTACAGGGCTGCCAACTTCGGTGTGCTGGCTGAGGTGAGATTTTTAATTTGAGACAAGTCTGCACACACATGCACATTACCTTGTAAATAGTCTTTATGGTTTGAAAACTGTCCCAACGTTTTTCTTGTAGCTACTTTGAGGTTTATAATGAGATAATGTACATTTGCCATAAGGTTTCTTGCATGAGCGTGAGTCTGAAAGTGTGAGAGTTGGAAACCTTGGAGTTATAAAGCAGGTGTAGGTAGGATCTGTGCATAGGAGACTCACCGATGAGGTGGGACCACTGGGCAGGGGGCCTGTAGAGGGGGTACTGCTTGGGGAAGGCAGCCTGGCTCCACTTTCCCGTGAAAGTCAGGCTATACTTGGCAGGCGTGGTTGCGGAACATACAGGGTCGAGGTTAAGGGGCAACGCGTGGAGTGAACACAGCAAGCTGAGGGCTGCCCAGCAGCGTGTGAGCCTGAACCTCTGCAGGAAGGGGGCGCTGTCCATACCTGGAGCTACAAAACGGTGCAGAAGAGAAGCTGGTCAGATGCAAGAGCCCCTCAGGTCACATGACCAAAGGTGCTGTGATGAGTAGCGGACTGTCCTGTAGCACCGATGAGGTCATTCCTAAAGGTGTGCAATTTTACAGCTACTCAAACATGCAAGTAGCAACATTGAAATACTTTAGCAGTAAACATTTATACAGTCAGGAAGGCAGTTTTCCAACTGAGCACCTCTAGCTGTTTTCCTCGTGAAGATAAAAAATTGTCTGCAGAGACTATAAACAGTCCAGAATTAAAACTGAACATCACTAGGTGTCCTGGCCTGGCCTCTTAACCACTGAGGCACATTACAGAAATTCCAGGCACCTCAACAACCAGCAGCACTTAGCAAGCAAATAAATAATGAGTGACTCTGATGCACCACTTGGTGACACCTAAAATATTTCTAAAAATAACTATAATGGACAAAGAAGCAAAAATGAAAGGGGCCAATGTGTGCAGATATTTCAGAGTTAAGTAGAAGGAAAATAAAAACAGCTTAGAGTAAATGTTGCATAAAAGAACGAGAGCAAATGAAGAAGAATAAACCCATGGATGCGTGGGCAGAAGGTGAGAGCGTGACAGCAGTAAGGCCGAGCGTGACAGCAGGAATACTCACTCTTTGGGTGTGCCTGAGCTGGGGAGGTCGAGGTGCGAGGGGAGCTGCTGACCCGTGCTGTGGCTGTCTGGGTGGGAGACTGCGAATCCTGACAGCCACTGCTGGCCTTTTAAGCACTACAAGCTCCCCGAAGGCAGACGGCCCCGCTAACCTGCTGAGCACCTCTGGCTGGGGGCGTGGCCTGCATGCACAGAGGGCCCGCCCACATTTCAGCCCCCCCCCCCCCCCTAGCATGCAGGAGCAAAAGAAAGTGCTCGCAGAGCGCTGGCCAGGAGGCTGCCGGCTTCCCAGAGCCGCCTCCTTTTGGGGAAAATCCGACACGCTGGCCAGCCAAGCGACCACGTGCTGGCCGCCGGGCCGTGCTGTCAGCCGCATGCAACCCCCCCCACCCCAGCCTGCTCCTCTAATGGCTTCCACATGCTCACGTTTCCCTGCCGCGTTCTGCTGCAAAGCACACCCTCCACGCTGATACTGACTCTGAGCTGACAGGCAGGCTGCATTCATCTCTCTTTCATCTCGTGCATATGGGCACGTGTCACACGTGTAGCATGACTTTTTAAAGAGCTACGGGCAAAATCATTTTTGGCTGATTCATGCCCAGGAAGGTCCTTTAGGTCCTCAAGTTATTAATGAAATAAAAAGAGACATATATGGCATTTATATGGAGTTTTATATTGTATTATATGTTGATTTGTTGGCGTGGAGTTTTCTAATATCAATCTCAAATGTCCCACTGATCCTTACAGTGTTTTTAGGAAAAGCAATATTCATCCATTAAACCAAGCGTTTCACAGTAAATAACTAGCCTGCAGCACAAGCCAAGCAATTCTGGGACAGAGCTTGTCTTTTTTATCGGCCCCGGGTGCAAGACGCTGGCCTGTCTTTAAGAATAACCACCTCTGTGTCCGCAGGGAGCTCTGCATTCCCATAGGCCATGTTTGCCTGACGTTTGTTTTTTCATTGCATTAGGAATGTCGCAGAAGAAGCAAGGAAGAGCATAAATTATCTGTCTATATTTGTATTCTGGTTAGGTTGTTTGTTGTAAGTTGCCATGGAGACGGACAGATGCTGACCAAATCCAATTATAACAAATCTTTGCACATAACTTACAGCCCCTATGGCACATTCCACTTCTAACTGGGGAAGATCTCACAAAATCGAGGTCATCAAGGGTAACGAAACAGCTCTTGGAGTCAGAGAACAGAAATGCCTGCATTTGACTTGTCAGGCTACAACAAAGCAGGGACTGAAACGTGAATTTCTCACCGTATTTCCATCGACAGCAGCACTGTGACTGAGGTGACACTAGGGGATGATCTTCTGCTGGCATGTGAAGCAGCTGCAGGGCTTGCAGTTTAAAAAAATAGGCTGGCAGGCAGAAAACGATAAAACCAGAACAGTCGATTGTGCTTCCTTTGAGAAGGAAAAAAACGGTTGCGGTTGAAACTGAATCAGTGTAGTCAGCAAGGCCTTAGTCCTGTTTCACCACTGACAGGCAACATGTAATATGTCTTACTATAACTGTGATGATTTCATTCCCTTTGCACAGCTCCGGTTAGACAGAGAGAAAAAGATGAGAATCCGAAACCCAGTAAAAGTGCTAATGTGTTTTACATACATCCCGAAATGATACCTTGTGCGATCATGATAATGTGAGCGATTGCAGGAAATCACAGGATACCATGTGAGTAGAGTGGTCTCTGGCATGAGTCAGGGTTGCCATGTTGCTTGGCTGACCTGCGAAACAGCATCTGGCAGCAGTGTCAGGGTTGCCATGTCCTATTGCATAGTGACACTTTTATTCCACTGATCATTATGTTAGACCCTAAAATGTGACTTTGGGGTTAGCCTCTGGGGCTGAGGAGCTGGACTGGAGGGGGTATCTGGCTGGAACAGAGCTGGTCTATAAGGTTCTATCTGGCTGGATTAGAGGGGGTCTTGGGATCTGTGATAGATGGGACTGTAGGGTGGATTACCTGGGTGAAGGGAGGTGGATTACAGGTTTAGGGGCAAGGAGGATTCTGGCAAAAAGAAGAGAGGGGATGTCAGACCTTTGATGAGGGAGCAGCGTCAGCTTTACAGGAAAGCAGTTTCTGGTGAATGAACGTCCAATACAAATATAACACGATCCGCTGAAAATGGAGAGCAGGTCAGGCAGACATAAAAGCAAGATCATCGGCGGTGGAATTACAGGCCAGGAGGCCAGCAGGGATGTGGGGGGAGCTCGGGGCCGCTGGGTTTGCACAGAACAGGGCCGCTAAGGGCCAGTTCGAGGGCGACTCCCAGTCTGTGGGGAGACTCAAACAACAAACAACAAACAAATTTATTTTTGTATGTTTTTTGTATCACAACATTACATCGTCTCAAAGCGCTTTACAGCATCCCCACCCAAAGCCCCCAGTGAGTAAGCCATAGGCGACAGTGGCAAGGAAAAACTCCCCAGAAGGAAGAAACCTTGGGAGGGACCAGACTCAAAGGGGGAGCCCATCCTCCAGGGGCCGGCAGGGAGAGTCAAATTGGAGAGATGGCTAAGTGCCGAGTCATACTGTCCAAACAATAAAATCTGAGACACAAACGGGGAGCAGGGGGGAGATGACAAGCCGGTGCCAACGCTCCCTCCAATCGCCAGGGAACCAGAAGGCAGGCAGCGGGTCATACATGGAAGATGACACAGGCAGAACGGCGAGCTGGATGCACGGTCGTCATTGGTAGTGGCGACGTCACATGTTGCAGGGTGTGCTGGACATCTTGATAGATTGAGGTCTCCAGGCAGCTCCCCCCAGGAGAAGGTGGTGGAAATAAATGCAATTAGTCAAAGTAAGGGAGACTAGAGGCAGTGCTAACAGTTAGGTGAGTGCAGTATGTAAGCTCCAGCAGAAAGGGCTATGGCAGCATATACCGAGGCTCAGGATGAACAAGGGAACAAGCGATACCGGAGTGTTACCCAACGGCAGACAGGAATGGCACCTTTTATACTCATTTGTATCATGGAATTAACAAATGTGAAATATTTAGACTATACGGTACAAATTACTTTGGATCTGTATATCTGTACATTATATAACATATAATGTACAGATAGATATACATTTATTCTACAGCATAATGATACTGTATGCTGCAATTAGAGATCATACCTGTGGGATTCTGTTCATTATTGTAGACAGCATCGAATTGGGGCCGAGCAGAAGTTAATCTATGGTGTTACTTCAGAGATGTTATGCATGTTCACAGCAGCTGTACTGCATAGATGTAAAGTAATGTAGAACCTTAATTGGGTTTAACAATTTTTATTTATACGTTTAATTATCTATATATGACACTGGAGCTTTGAAAATGTTAACACAGTAAGAATAACATATTCAACTCAGCTGTAGCGTCAGAGAATTAGACCTGATTGCCCATTAGAATGAATGTTTTTATGCATAAAAATATGGTGTGTAGACATCGAGCAATTCGAATTAGGTATGAAAATCTAATCTCCCAGGCAATAGGAGCAGACTGTGTTAATAATGAAATAATTTGGCTGTTGCATGAATACTTTCAGAGACACTGTTTTATTTGGATTTTGTATTAGAATACAAAGGACGATAAATATCATATACTGATCACGGATGAATTAATGCAGTCTGCAGCAAGAGAAATATTCATACACACAAGTTGCAATTTCTAATCCTACCTACAGTTTGTCTCAAGAAGTTAATTGGAATCCAGTCTCAAACAGGAACTCATCAACTGTGTTCTACAGGCAGAGGCAGAATTATATCAAACATTCACTGTGTCCACTGTCCTTTTTAACTATACATACTTCTAATACTGCAGAAAAAGTACAATAATGGAAACAAATTGAAATTGCGTCATTTTCGGCAACAGGGTTTAGGAGATTTTATAACTGGCATGTGCGTATATTCCTCTGCAGTGCAATGATTACAAGATTGCTTATCACAGGTCCATATTAGTTCTAAGCCACTTTGATGTAATTATGACACGATAATGATAATAATAGCCTTGCCATCAGCTGCAATCATGAAATAGGGCCCTGCTTAAGAAAAGAATACAGAGCCGTGGACAGTATCAAAATCAGGGCACAACATTGTTAAGTGTTTGAGAAATACGCTTCTTAGGGGCAACCAGTAAAATATGCTGCTGTTGAAGCCAATTAAGGGTGGAGGACCAATAGCAGATGGTTTCGGTTAGTTACTGTGAGGGTTAGATGTTAGTTTACAAGAGACCAGCAAGGGGAGAAAACAGAAAAAAGAGAGAAAACAGTGTGAAGTCACCTCCCGAGAATGATGTCCTCATAACATTTTGGCTCATAATTGTCAGTATACTAATAGGAAAAGTTTGTAAGCCCTGTAAACAAGAAGCTTTAAATAGATCCTTCACTCAAGCTTACTGAGGAGATGTGATGTACTTTCCAACACACGAATGACTGAGCTGAGACCAGATAAAAGTTAATCTTAACAGAGTCCCTGGAGGCAGACCAAATATCGCACAGTGATTGATCCTAGTATCTTTTGTATTATCCACCGTCAGGGGTGTTCTGTGGTATGAAATTTGGCATTTAAAGGAGAAGATATTGCTTAGTCTGCTTATCTTCATGACTCAATAAAAGAAATGACTAAGCAAAATGTAAAATTAGGGAAAAGAGTCATTTTCGGTCATTGTGCTTTCCTGGGCATTCTCAGACAGGAAGTGTCTTGAAACTATTAGCAGAAGAAAGGGATGAAAAAAGGGCCACTTTGTTTCTTGTGCACCATTTGGGCCTTGCACTGCTGGCAAGGTTCTCTGCTCAAAATGCTAAACTAAGATGCACTTATCAGTTAGTCCGTCACTGCCCCCATCCCACCTACGAAGGATCACACACATTGCGGGCCCCGGAATTGTGGGATACTGTTGGGTGCAAGAAGAGTATAACTGAACTTTTAGGAATGGAGGCAGTTTGCAGTAGTACCATACTCTTACCAACGTGGAATGGCCTTTTCCACCATCATCACCACCAATGCAGCATGGGGGCAGCGTGTGGCTCAGTGGGCTAAGCCTGTCTGCCTGTAATTAGAAGGTTGCTGGTTCAAACCTTGCCTCTGCAGGTCCTTGAGCAAGGCCCTTAACCCCCAGCTCCCTGGGCGCCCCCACAGGTGGCTGCCCTTTGCAGATAGCTTGCTCTACAAAGAGCAGGTTGTAAAGACAATTTCCCCACGGGATCAATAAAGTATCTGTTATTATTAATGCTGTCTTGGCTGAGTTTCCAGTGGAGAACATAAGCTCTGATAATTAGTGTTGATTGTGATTTATAGATATGGTTGAGGGACAGGCATGCATTTCAGCAGTGGTGGATGGTTCAGTAAGTATAAATACAGACCAAGATTTTGCTTCAACCATCCAGTTGTGTATTCTCTGATTGTGATTCTTTATAGTCAATTGATTGGTTGAAGCAAAATCTTGGTCTGGATTTGTACTTTCTGGAACTAAACTTTCCACCTCTGCATTTTAGTAACCATTCCTAACTGAAGGGGCTATTCCTTTGTTTCCAGTCATTTTGTTGTTTGTTTGTGTGCATCTGCAGTGAGCCCAGTCTCCTGCAGCAGACCTAAAACAGTCTCCAAATGATGCATGTTTGAAATTCCCTCCACGCTACAAACACTTGAAAAATGAATGGGGCATCAAAGAAACCGAATGTCTGAGTAATTATTTGGCATTAACTAAATTAGGGATGCAAATGCCTGGCTACAGATGTGGGGGTAAAGGAAAGCAAGTGAAGTCTGGATGCTTACTTAGGGCTCTAATTTCCCCCACTGGTTCAATTCAGTGACTGTAAAACTGCAATCACAAGGTCCCCCATTCAAAACCTTGGTGGGTTTCAAACATCAAGACTGTTCAGCTTTGCACATTGTGTATTTAGCTACTTTGTACAATTTACATTGAGCTATATTTGATCCAGTACTGCTTTTGGGCAGGTGAAGATTGGAATTAAATTGTCTTTTTAAACTGCATCAATCCTATGCCAGACTTTGCTTGTGACTTTGGTGTTACTGGATGTACTGTAACTGGATTATCTGGCATATGTGCATTAAAATCAATGGAGTTTATTAGGAATCTTAGCTCTTCCTAAACTACATCGACACGTCTGTTCTTGTAATAACTACCAATTTCTGGTCTTGCCACAATGGGTTGAGGTCTGGACTTTGACTCAGCTCTCAGAACACAACATTTCTTCCTGCACAATTCAGTTAAGGTCACGGTGATTTGAAAATGTGTACCATTTCAAACACTTTTAAAACTACAGGAAAGTTCTAAAGACAATGTAAATGACTTGATTACTTGATGGCAGCTGTGATCCTGCACAATGAACAATGCAGCTGCAAGGTTGCCATCATTCTTGTGCACTATATTTTTTGCCAAAGGTAATTTATTTGTTGTGATTAAGAAATGACTTCATTCACTTATATTAACCTCAAACACTAAAAGATGTAACAAAACAAATAGATGTGTGTTTTTTTAATGAGAACAGACAGACTGTTCTCCTCATTATCTGAGAAAGCTAAGCTTTTTACAGAAACACACCATCTACGGAATTCTCTGATCACTCAGAGATCAGATTCTCTTAAGACTAATCCAGGTTAAAGACACACTATAAATACTTTAAAAAGCAGCCCTCCTGCTATACATTAGAAATGGTTTTACAAATGCAAAAAATATCATATACATACAAATAATACATATACATACAGTAACAAAGGGCACCTACTTTTCACATCCCAAAGCTGAATAATTAAAATCTTATTGCTACAATTACAGAGGCATAGCTGCTATAATTACCAAAGTTAAAACAGCTATATTCACATTAACCATGATGCTGTACCTGGTCAGTAGTATAGGAGATGGATGGATGGATGGATCCTCACATGTGTCCTATGGGATTAAAACCAAGTGATTTATACAGTAAACTGTGCTGATAAACTGGTCCCAGATGCTTTAAAGGCTATTTGCAAACACAAGTTATTACATTTATACTCCCCACCTTGGTATTTCTGATTGGGGAATTAAGTGGAACAGTTAGGCAATTCTAGGAAAGTACAAATTAGAGGGTGTCGCTCAGAGGGAGACAATTACAGCTGATTCTCACTATAAACCGGGAGCTACAGAAATGGGGGGGTCACTTTCTATGTGCAGCACCCACATCATAATATTTACGGTTTTAATAAGAGGCCAGGAATTTTTATTTTTTGGATGATTTTTAATAGGGGTCTACTGCTATACATACACACACACGTCGGGTAAACATATCCTTATGGGGACCGCTCATTAATTTCTGTGGGAAAAATGCTAACGCTAACCATGACAACTTTAGCCCCCACCCAGCCATAACCATAACCATAAGTAACCAAACAAAATAAAAAAGAGTTTTTGCATTTTTAGTTTTTTCATTGCAGTCACAGATTTTTATTAAATTGAGTTAAAAATTCATCACTTTGTGGGGACATTGTGTCTCCATACAGTAAGGTATACCCGCTCTCTCTCTCTCTCTCTCACACACACACACACACACAATACAAAGGTGTAATTGACCTAACTGTCTTCCAAATATTAATTACATTAGATTGTCAAAATACAATTTTGAAAACCAATAAGCTGTTTTTTTATGCAATGATTTGCAGTTACATTTTACAGTATTTACAAATTTTTAACTCACCCTTTTTTCTTGTATAGTGTCTTGCTTCCACAAGCTTGATTTCTTTTCTGTTGCTAACTGCTTTTCCCCAGCAGAAGTGCGTCGACCACCCTGCACACCCATGTCACACCCATGTTACACCCATGTGCTTATATTTGTGTTTTGCATATGCCCAGTGCACAAAAGTTTAGCTTACATATATACATGTAAACCATAATAATAATATGTTTATTTCAGACCCAAGTAGCATATGCATGTAGGGGGTCACAGGGGAACCATGCATGTTATCATGGGGGCACTGCACCACCCCCTCCCCAATCCATGGATGAGGATACAGAGCCCCCCTCTATGTGCATGGAGTGCTTACATCCTGTGTAGTGTGTCTTTCCTCCAGGCACCTCTACAGTTAGACTAATTGGCACCTCTAATTGTCTAACAAGGCTGTGTGTGTCCCCTCCAGGGTGCTAAGCTGCAGGCCGCCCATGACTCTGACTAGGATCACTGGCTAGAAGACAGATTCTTGCTATTTTAAATTCGCTATTAAACTTTCAGTGGTGCACCCCCTGCTACGGGAGTAAGCCTGTTACCATTTACATGCTCAGTCAAACCCACGGGGTCTCAGGAGGCAGGTAACACTGCGATTCCAAAAACTGGCAAAATTTATGAAGGAAACTAAAAAAAATGTGACACGTGGGATTCAGAAACCAATGGGGACGTATGAGAGGGTGTAAATACTTTCATTTGAAATCAGTCCAAAGTGACATGAGCTAAACCACAAGGCAGTGAAGGCTGCACAGGGACCCCTCAGCACAGGTGCCCTAAACCACAAGGCAGTGAAGGCTGCACGGGGACCCCTCAGCACAGATGCCCTAAACCACAAGGCAGTGAAGGCTGCACAGGGACCCCTCAGCACAGGTGCCCTAAACCACAAGGCAGTGAAGGCTGCACAGGGACCCCTCAGCACAGGTGCCCTAAACCACAAGGCAGTGAAGGCTGCACGGGGACCCCTCAGCACAGGTGCCCTAAACCACAAGGCAGTGAAGGCTGCACGGGGACCCCTCAGCACAGGTGCCCTAAACCACAAGGCAGTGAAGGCTGCACGGGGACCCCTCAGCACAGGTGCCCTAAACCACAAGGCAGTGAAGGCTGCACGGGGACCCCTCAGCACAGGTGCCCTAAACCACAAGGCAGTGAAGGCTGCACGGGGACCCCTCAGCACAGGTGCCCTAAACCACAAGGCAGTGAAGGCTGCACGGGGACCCCTCAGCACAGGTGCCCTAAACCACAAGGCAGTGAAGGCTGCACGGGGACCCCTCAGCACAGGTGCCCTAAACCACAAGGCAGTGAAGGCTGCACGGGGACCCCTCAGCACAGGTGCCCTAAACCACAAGGCAGTGAAGGCTGCACGGGGACCCCTCAGCACAGGTGCCCTAAACCACAAGGCAGTGAAGGCTGCACGGGGACCCCTCAGCACAGGTGCCCTAAACCACAAGGCAGTGAAGGCTGCACGGGGACCCCTCAGCACAGGTGCCCTAAACCACAAGGCAGTGAAGGCTGCACGGGGACCCCTCAGCACAGGTGCCCTAAACCACAAGGCAGTGAAGGCTGCACGGGGACCCCTCAGCACAGGTGCCCTAAACCACAAGGCAGTGAAGGCTGCACGGGGACCCCTCAGCACAGGTGCCCTAAACCACAAGGCAGTGAAGGCTGCACAGGGACCCCTCAGCACAGATGCCCTAAACCACAAGGCAGTGAAGGCTGCACAGGGACCCCTCAGCACAGGTGCCCTAAACCACAAGGCAGTGAAGGCTGCACGGGGACCCCTCAGCACAGGTGCCCTAAACCACAAGGCAGTGAAGGCTGCACAGGGACCCCTCAGCACAGATGCCCTAAACCACAAGGCAGTGAAGGCTGCACAGGGACCCCTCAGCACAGGTGCCCTAAACCACAAGGCAGTGAAGGCTGCACGGGGACCCCTCAGCACAGGTGCCCTAAACCACAAGGCAGTGAAGGCTGCACGGGGACCCCTCAGCACAGGTGCCCTAAACCACAAGGCAGTGAAGGCTGCACGGGGACCCCTCAGCACAGGTGCCCTAAACAACAAGGCAGTGAAGGCTGCACAGGGACCCCTCAGCACAGGTGCCCTAAACCACAAGGCAGTGAAGGCTGCACAGGGACCCCTCAGCACAGGTGCCCTAAACCACAAGGCAGTGAAGGCTGCACAGGGACCCCTCAGCACAGGTGCCTACCTGAATGCACATGGTCCAGGGCTCATACTGATGCCTGGAGAGTCAGCATACCCTGGAATTCAAACTCTGTGTGCGTCACACTTGGCCGAGGCTCGCACAATGACAAATGGCACTTGTCTTCTTTTCAAGACACATGGATGTGATGGAGACAGACTGTGTTGTGTCTGAAAAGCATCGTGACCACGCAAGAAAACATAAAACAGCAAAGACCCTCCATTATGGGTCTCCAGTGAACCCTGTCTGGCAGAATCAGTTGTTGTGGTTTTATCTGGCCCCTGCAGTGGAAGTCATGAGCAAAGGTCAAGGCCAAAAAATACTTGGATAAAGAACTGGAAAAAGTCAGTCTTTTTATGATGGATTTCAGCCTCATGCCATCTAAATTTATTCTGTTGCGTTTCCTTCTCAACCACTCTATTTTTCAAACAATGCAGCTTTCCAGATGTTACTAAATTCTTGGAATCATGTGTCACATTAAATGGCTACATGGATCATGGCTTCTCCATGTGGCCTTGGAAGTGACACTGAGACACCGATTTTCACTTCAGGAGGCTTTGTGTTTGTGTCCAGAACGAGGTTAAAGTCCTAACAGGCATCATTCCATGTGATGTGATGTTGTGTTTTTCCTTCAGGATCATGTGTCGGCCTTAAAAATGCATTTGCATAATTTATGTCAGTAATAAAATATAGTCTTGGCCAATATAATTTTTTTAAATTTAATGATCAGTATAAGGTCCTCACATCTGGACACATTGAACATTTAGCATCTAATGATTGAAAATGTCATCCTGTATGCTATTGAGTTACTGGAGTTTCCTTCAGTTAGCATAAACATAGCAGACTGATCGAAAATCTGCACATAGCAGACTGATACGAAATCTGGTTCAGATCATTCTAGTTCTCATACAAACTTAGCCATACCAACACACTTGGAAAATAATTGTTATGACTGCTAAGGCCCTTGAAATGAAACACTGAAGGACACAGAGATTATCATTAGCATAATCCATTGCGTAGCAATGAAATGTTCTTTAGCGTTGTGTGCAGCATTTTGATATTATTTCTCCTAAATATCATGAGTATAAATATATAGATTTGAGGCAGATTGCACATGTGCATATATAAGTGTTAAGCTAACATGATAGTGTGTGAAAAATAAGGCTTCCTTTTCTAGTTTCCTGTATAACGCTGTTAACTCTGACAGATATAACAATCTTAAAACGGAAAATCCAAATCAAGCAAATGCTGAACCAAAAACATTCTTCTCTTTCACTCATTTCATGTGATGATGATAGCTTATCGATTTTCAGTCTGTGCAGCTGACATCGGACAAACATTAGTTTGGCATTCAAACGTTCCATGAGTAACACAGCCAAAGACCAGACACTGGATCGCTGTTGATTTAAAGCTGATTCCAAATTTAAGGTTGCCAGCACAACCCAGAATACACAAACGTTTCAGAAAGCCTCGTTTGAGAAAGTTTAAAATGTAGCTTTTTCAAGAAACAGGGAACAGTATATCACTGTTTTGTAAGCGGTGATCGGCAGTGTTATATAAATCTTTTTATTGAGTGAAGTTAATGTACACCATTGTGTTTTGGTGAAATATGTGCAGCAGTTATTTGTTATAAACACCAACATCTATAATGATTGTGTTAGTCTACTGATCAGCAGACCACTGACAACTGATCTGTTCTGGTAGTTAACTTTGACTGAATACATCTTTTATTTACAGCATCTGTCTCACAGTCACAGACGTGTCTCCAGCCTGTAATGTCTCTCCCTCATCTTCCTGCATGTCTCCCAGCCTATACAGCATCTGTCTCACAGTCACAGACGTGTCTCCAGCCTGTAATGTCTCTCCCTCATCTTCCTGCATGTCTCCCAGCCGTTACTCTCTTTGTGTCTCTCAGCCTGTCTTTGTGTGTCTTCCAGCCTCACATCTGTCTCTCAGCCATTTTTGCTATTCTAGACTTACTTTATGTTCTAAGTTTACACTCTGGGTCCTCCGGGCTTATAATTCATTTATATTACCCCCTTCTTACTTTCTGCGCCCTCTGGCTTTACCTTGTGTCTGCTCTAGGCCCACTTCCCCTGGCTTTAACTGACACGGCTCTAGGAAGATTCAAGGCCTACTATAACTTTGAGTTACAATACAAAAATAATGTCCACCTTCTGAACCGTACAAGTCAATTTATGCCAATACGGATGTATAACGTAACTCACGAGAGAGGATCCAGTTGCGGAAGCACAAGGTTTATTTGCAAAGTCGTATTAAGGGCAGTGTGTCGTAGGGCAGAAGAGGATAATGCGGGGAGCAACCAAATGTTACTCTGAAATCCATAGGCAAAGCAGAGGCTGTAAATCGCTGGTCCAGGAAGTGCAACATGGTGAAAACACTCCCATCCAGGACACACGAGAAAGAGTAAGAAAAAGATACACAGAACACCATGCAATGACGTGCCTGGAAACAAGGTCCTACTATGCCCTGGAGTTAAATAAGTCCATGTGCCACAGGTGCACTGATACTTCAGTGAGGTCAGAATGGTGGGACTGAAGGACTTGGCTGGAGGAAAATGTGACTGACCAATTACATAGAAATCAGTTAAAACTCAGACACCTTGAGCAGTGTTTCCAATCCTGGTCCTTGGGGACCCACATCCGGTCCACGTTTTTGTTCCCTCCCAGTCCCCAGCCAGACAGTCCACATTTTGTCTAGGTGACCCTGAGGACTGGGTTGAGAAACACTGCCCTAGAAAATACTGAATTATATGGATTTTAAGTGAGATTATAAAAAAAACACTTAAAAGTATCTTTAGAACAGTTTTTTTTTGAGGAAAGTTTACTGATACATCAAGATATAATTTGTTCGGTAACACTTAAGTAACTTATCAACTCGTTAACTACTTAAGAACAAATCATGGACAAATATAGTTACTGCATGAAATACATGAACCATCATGATTGATTAATGATGAACTAACATAGGATTTGTAGGTACTGTAACTAACACTTAGTTTCTGGTGAAATACAGTAGGACATTAAGTAAGAGTGTGCTACTGCATTATTTTTGCCTCCAAGTGTTACCTTTTGTTCCATAGAAACACCCCCCCCCAAAAGAAAGAGAAAAAAAACCCAAAAGGCAATAGGCTGGAAAAACAATATTTATCTAGTCATAGAAAACATTAAAACACGGGGTTTCAAAGCTGCCCATACAAACAAGGTACACATCAGTGGTCCGCCGCCTCTGTGAACCCCTGCCTCTACTTATCAAACACAGTAGATAGCAGCTGTGAAGCAAAATCTGTCGGCCTGATCATTTAACTTCCTGTAACCTAAGGACGATGTGTGTATTCAGTGATGAAAAGCCTGCCCGCCAAGATGGACAGCACTCTCTGATCTTCACAGCAGCCGGAGACAACACTAGGTTTAATGTATGAGTGAGACGATGCATAAATTGGCCATGTGGAATCAATTCCATTACTCAGAGAGTAAATTCCATTAAGCACTACTGTACTCTAACACTCAGGTATAGCATTAGCCTTGCATTCAAATTCTCACAAAGAGGACAGAAGAGAAGCTCTGATTTCAGGGGTTTAGGCAACAGTTACAAGTGACTGCCCCTGTTTGATTAACTCTGTCCTCATTATTTGCCCAGAGCAACAACTCGGTGAGCCAACATACTGCAGCACTGCAAGCATACATGGCTGTTTTGCAGTGTCTATTTGCAAATGTTTCTGGGACTCATTCTAGCCTACTGGTCACTTTCAGCTCTGTCAAAGCCTGCATTTTTTCAGCCGATTCGCGTGCTTGCAAAAAATTACAGAACACCTACAAGCAAAGCAATGACCTTCCTGTTGACATTTCATGGTTTTCTGTATCTGTTACTATTATCAACAGGCTAGTTCACACTTTCCACAAGTTTAAATGTACAATGACCTTCATGCACCATAAAACAGTAATTCAGAAGTGGCGTTTGTAATGATTGCTTAAATTCATTGGAGTGCCTCCCAAATTTTTCTACCTACTAGCTTCCACCTATTTGCAGCTGTCCATGCGCCAAAGCTTTTGTTGAGGCAGTTATTGCTGCTAACTTATACACAGGTCCATCCATTGTCAATAGTCACTTGTATAACTGGGGCTGCTGTAACCCTGAGCTCATTCCATAAATTACACCCTGAATAAAATGCAAGAAGCCTCACCACT
Source organism: Paramormyrops kingsleyae (assembly GCF_048594095.1). Classification (NCBI taxonomy): domain Eukaryota; kingdom Metazoa; phylum Chordata; class Actinopteri; order Osteoglossiformes; family Mormyridae; genus Paramormyrops; species Paramormyrops kingsleyae. Next base: position 7,531,484 of record NC_132808.1, on the reverse strand, counting down.
AAATCATCATAATGCCCTTAAACCCATTGAGTCACTATTATGACCAGTTTGACAGTCTTAAAATCATAGAGATACTGTGATTAAACTTGAACTTGCTGAACCGTAATGTCCTTAAACCAGCGGTAGAAGAAAGTAAAAATCCAGGCCAAGATTATATTTCGACTAACCAGTTGTGTATAAAGAGTAACAGTCACAGAGTGCTCAACTGCTTGGGTGAAACAAAATCTTGGTCCAGATTTTTACTTTCTTGGCCTGAATGATCCACCTCTGCCTTAACCCCACTAAATGCACTGTGAATGACATCATATTATGCACATGTATGTCAGTGAAACACAACTGCATGGTCTGTGACTTCTGATGAATACACGTTTTTATGCTAAATGGAAAAATCACATTAAATCTATGACTGGCATCCCAGCCAGGGGGTACCCCAGCCTTGATTTCCATGGATAGATAGATAGCAGCAGATATTACCGCCTTTGTCTGTAGGGAGAGGTCCAGTGGAGCACCAAGCTAACTGTATGACTTTGCAATAGAGAGACTGCTGCCAGTAAAATTGAGGGTTCTGGCCTTTTAGCACCACAGAAAGGCTTCATTTTGCTGACTTGCCCAGACGGCGATTTCTTTCCATAACTGTGACATTTAATCATTTCTATTTTATTGTCATTTTTATAAGCTGTCTGGATAGATGGTTAAATGAAGCAGCGCTTTCTTAGAACTTTTAAATATTTCAATGCTTTTAAGTCTGAAGAATATAATTTGAGCTTTCAACACATCTCTATGAGGAAAACTGCAGATCTTATACTAGCACTGGAATTAGTTAACTAGTTACTATAGAAGGGTAGGGTAGCAAAGAGAATGTGGGCAACTGTTATGGATTCACTTTAGTTATATTGTGATCTATGGAATTTCATGTGCATAGCTAAAGGTTAAAACACCAAGGACACCTACCAAATTCTGAAGAGGGGAAACACAGATTTTGCCTCTGAATCAGAGACTCGAGGCTTGAAGCTAACTCCAAAGTTTAACTTAACACTAAATTGACAAATCACTAAAAATAGCATTAAACATACAGTACCTAGAGAGCTAAAATATAAACCTGTTTAACACTGAAGTCCCATCTGTCAAACTAGAAAATTACCAGGGATATTAAGGACTTACCCAATTGTGCATTGATGGATTCTATTGTGTCTCCGCAATAAATCTTAATTTAAGATTTAATTTAATTGTAATTATGTTTCTATTATGTTTGCAAGATGGTAGTATTTCTTGTCAGCAACTGGCCCATGCTGACATTCTGCCCTCAGTGAAGCCGCTTGGAGACTACAAACATGGCGCTGTTTACCCGTAACTAGGAAGGAGGGTCCCAGGTCTTTATTGGTCTATAGCTCTGTCAACCAGAACCTGGAAAATACAATCAGCAGGATTTTGTGCTGAGCCAGATAACTTAAACTAGGGTAACTCAAATCCGATAAATTATCCGGCTAATCCAGAAATCCAACTTTGTGATACAGGCCCTTATTCTCTGCTTAGTTCAGGGTACCCCAGTTTAAATGGACTTTATCATCACTCACTTACAGTACATTTAGCCCAGACTACCTTAAGTCTGACAAGTTATTGACCAATCACGTCTTGTGTTTACACATATTCAACCAACAGCATTCCAGATAGACTGCAGCAGACACGCTCACAACAGACAGGAATAAATATATATAATTTTAGGGTTTACAAATGTTCTTGATGATTAAACTTTAATCAGTTTACCTGCAACAAATGTTAGTGGATTTATAATTAGCAGAACTAAATTTTGCAGAAGCTAAATGGTCCGCTAACAGTTGTCATAGTTCCGCTAATGCAAAGATTAGCTTCACTAATTAGCAGTTATCAGATTAGCAGAACCCTGCCCACCACTGAAAGTGTCATTACATCATTTGCGTTTCTGTCTGATTTAATGGGTTAGTCATATTCCTTATGAATGAAATACACATCCATTACCAGTCAAAAGTTTTTGCACATGACAGGTTTTTACCGCATCCATTTATTTCCTAATCTGCACATTTTTTACATTTTTTCATACTGGATAAGAATTGGAAAGTTGACTGAGCAATTATAAATGAAAATATAAGTCAAATAAAACAAGTTTCCTTGAAAATATGGAAAGAGTATGCAACAGTTCATGTCAGACATCCCATTAATTGCTTGTGTGGCGATTACATAGTCAAATTCTAGGCTGTCCTAGACTTTAACTTTAATTGCAGTAGTTAACTGTTTCATCCCATGTATTTATTGAACCTTGTATATTTTCTTGAATTTTCTCTGCTATTATAACAGCTAGCGGAGGTTACTTTGATGAATCAAAGATGTGACATTTTCTTACTAATAAAGGTACTCAAATGGTGAACATACTGTAAATATGTTTCTTAGCAAAGAATATTGAGTGTATTTTTAATAAATGTGAGTGACATGCAGATGTAGAAAATGTCAGTGTGTGATGTATATTGAGACCTCAGGAAAACACTGCGCTGCCTAATAGTGAGAAAGAAGAAAAACATACTGACAAACAGAGAAGCTTGTACCCACATATACTTTTCCTCACATATAATAAGGTACAATAACCCACATTTTATTTTATTTTATTTAAATTCTTGTTGTTTTGTGAGTATCAATGTTCACAGTCTATAACAACTTTGCCCTGAAAAACAAATAATATTCAAAAATCGTCCCTTAACTTGTTTCCTGAAGTTGTCTAAGCTCTCCATGGTTTGCAGTACAATAGTGATACTTTATTAATTCACATAGGGAAATTCTCCCTTTCACTTTGCCCCATCTTGCTCTCCATACAGGTGAGAGCAAGCTTGGGGGTCACAGTGAAGGGGCAGCCACCTTCCAGCACCCTGGGGGCTGGGGGTTAAGGGGCTGGGCTCCAACCAGCAGCCATTCAGTCACAAGCCCCGAGGCTTAGCCTGCTGAGTCATGGACCAGTCTCTCGAAAAGCATCCATCAGAGTGACGCTGGCACCTGCCGTGATGAGGAATGCTAAGCCCAACTTGGCGTGTAGCTCACAGAAGATGACGTTCAGTTACTGTGGCATGAGGCTGCTTTCCTGACACATCCTAGGACATCACAGGACAAAACATTTTAGGTATATTGCTTAAACTTTTCTGAGCATCAAAATAAAAATGATACCAAAAAGGAGTCTGTCTTCCTTCCGGGCCCAAAACTCAAATTTTAGGTTATTTAGGTTATTTTTTTGGTGTTGAACATCTTATCATAGCACAAGTTTGAAGAGACAATAAAGTTAACAGAGGTTTTTCTGCCATAGTTCCTAAGCTGGCTTGTCTTGGCTGTTCCTCACGGATCACACATATACACAGTTTTAACTATTTATGATTCTTGAAATGCCTTTGCAAGTTGATCTGATTTAATTACATTTTATTGCATACTTGTATGTACTTTATTGCCATTTTTCAGATTTAGCAGTAAATTTTTAAGGAGAGCAACTCAGATTACAGAATTCTGGTACTGCAGTCCATTTAAATGATTTTACATACACCAGTAAAACAGCAAACAATACCCCTTAATAAAACTGAAAGAATCATTGGTTTGCTTGGGCATAAATAAAGGTGCTTAGGGAGAGTCTGAGGTCTTCTTAGTCATTACGACTGAAACCATGACAAAGCATACAGGCTTATCACGGAGGGCAGCAATTAACTGCAAGGTCACTGGAATGACTTAATGAGAAACCTACTAAACTCTATATCGGCACCTATTAATGATGGATAATTCAGAGAGTATAACTCAGTAATATTGCAGCGCATTGTAAGTGAGATGAAGGCAGGGTGCAGTACAGGCATGGTGTCTAGCTCAGTAGGGTCGTGATCTTCCAGGAACGGCACTGGTTCGTATCCTGTGACCACAAAGTGATCATATCTCCACTGCGCCTTAGAGAAAAGCCCTTCGCCACTTCAAGCATGCTACGAACTGCCAATGTATGACTCCAAACAAATTTCAGTTCAAAGTTCAACTGTGATTGACACTAGGCCAAAGTTGAAAAAGACAATATGCATTTTTTTAATTTTTAAAAGTCAGGATAAGTCATAATACAAAAAAAAATCCATCTTCCCCCACCTCCACACACACACAAGCATCAACCTCCAACTATGATCAGATCTCAGCAGTAACTAATATGTCAATAGTCACAGCCATAGATTTAATTTATAAATAAGTAAACAAATCAATTTCACACAAACTGAAAACATTCTGTTAGAAACCTAGGAGGAGTACAAAAAATGAGTAAAACAGCATAACAGTGTTGCGTCAATTGTGGTAGCTGGCATCGGAATGGAGACAAGGACGACAACCTGGCGCTCAGTAAGCAGAGAAACATAAGATGTTTGGCAGTATTTTGGTTTTAAGTCAAATGAGAAGGGCAGCGCTTGTGAAACACTGAGCTATAATAGTGTTAGTTACGAACTGATCCATGATCATTCATCTTCATTCAATTTCTTCCAATGGCAGTTTCTTCCAGTATTTTAACTCTAAAAGAGCTCTAAAAGCTGAAATTACTAATCTGCAGGATAGTAAGGGTCTTATAATTGAAAACGACATTGACATAGTAAATGAATTCAATGATAGTTTTGCACGGGTATTCACTGTTGAGGACACTAGTACTGTAACTTACCAGTTCTTATTACTAATCCAACATCGTCTATAACTAATATATATATAACTGAAGCTGATGTTTTGCAAAGCCTAGCTAAGCTCAAAATAAATAAATCATAGGGCCCTGATGGCATCTTACCTTTAGTGTTAAAAGCGATGAGGGATATTATTTGCCGACCCTTAACATTACTGTTTCAAAAATCCTTATCTGAAGGTGTGGTACCTTCTGATTGGAAGCATGCCCATTTTCAAAAAAGGGGATAGAAGTAATTTGTCAAACTATAGGCCAATCAGTCTAACTTGTATAACTGGTAAAGTTATGGAGGCTATAATCAAAGAGAAAATGGTAGATTACCTGGACTCAAATAACATTTTGAGGGATAGCCAGCATGGATTTAGGAGAGGTAGATCCTGTTTAACAAATCTGTTGGAGTTTTTTGAGGAAGCTACTCAGGAAGTTGATGATAAGAAGGCCTATGATGTCATCTACTTAGATTTCCAAAAGGCTTTTGGTGTTGTTCCCCACAAGAGGCTCTCACTTAAACTCAAAGCGACAGGTATTTTAGGAACTGTAGCGACCTGGATTGATAACTGGTTAACGGATAGGAAGCAGCGAGTAGTTATAAGAGGCTCAATGTCACAGTGGGCCTGCGTTCATAGTGGGGTACCGCAGGGTTCAATTTTAGGACCCCTTTTGTTCCTAATTTACATAAATGATATAGACACCAATATATACAGTAAACTGGTGAAATTTGCAGATGACACCAAGGTGGGTGGTGTGGCAGATACTGAACTAGCGGCTCAGCAGCTACAGCGGGATCTTAATTTAATTAGTGACTGGGCTGACACCTGGCAGATGAAATTTAACATAGACAAATGTAAGGTACTCCATGTAGGGAGCAGAAATATAAAGTACAGGTATTTTATGGGACCTACTGAAATAAAGGTAGCTGATTATGAGAAAGACCTTGGTGTGTATGTTGATGCTTCCATGTCTCATTCTCGCCAGTGCGGGGAAGCAATAAAAAAGGCCAATAGGATGTTGGGGTATATCTCCAGGTGTGTGGAGTTTAAGTCAAGGGAGGTAATGCTAAGATTATACAATTCCTTGGTGAGACCTCACCTAGAATATTGTGTACAGGTTTGGTCACCATATCTTAAAAAGGACATAGCGGCCTTAGAAAAAGTGCAGCGTAGGGCCACAAGAATGATTCCTGGTCTTAGAGGAATGTCATACGAGGAAAGGTTATTTGAGCTAAATCTGTTCAGCCTCAAGCAAAGGAGACTGAGGGGGGACATGATCCAGGTCTATAAGATTCTAACAGGTTTGGATGCTGTTCAACCGAATAGTTACTTCAGCATTAGTTCAAATACAAGAACTCGTGGCCATAGGTGGAAATTAGCGGGAGAACATTTCAAACTGGATTTAAGGAAGCACTTCTTTACACAGTGTGTAGTCAGAGTATGGAATAGTCTTCCTGATAACGTAGTGCAAGCTGAATCCTTGGGTTCCTTTAAATCAGAGCTAGATAAGATTTTAACAACTCTGAGCTATTAGTTAAGTTCTCCCCAAGCGAGCTCGATGGGCCGAATGGCCTCCTCTCGTTTGTATAGTTCCTATGTTCTTATGTTCTTATGTTCAATCATGGCCGTTCATGTAGTTCATGTGGGAACCATATTAGATCATGATTTGGACGTGAATAATAAATGAGTAACTAAGTTATTTGTGCCCCCTCAAGTATAGTGTTACCCCATGTTTTTAAAAACTGTGTCAGAAATGCAGGCTACAAGGGAGAACTGAAACTACTCACTATCTAATCTATCAACAGATTACACACACTTAATTAACACACATTTTCTCAAGAAAACCTTCTAAAGTTTATTTCTCATGTATAAATATTAACATGACTGTGTAGATCTTTCAAGCTGGTATCAGTATATATAACACAATAAGAGCAATGCATGACATCCATGATTGTCTGAAGATTGGCCAGCAGATGTTTTCTCCATCAAGCACCATAGCTGAGCAGCACGTGGAGCGATGTTGATGCTTAAGTTGTTGACTGAACTTCTCTTTCACTTGGACTTGTTTGCTGCATGGTTGGAGGTAGTTTGCACACTCTCAGGCGAGATGATTTGTAACTCTCAAGTCCACTTCATTTGTAACTCTATCTGCAACAACTTGCAAGTGGCTTGCAACATTGACGACAACCCCTGCCAGATCCAGCCCTCGATTAAACGGTTTTGACCACTAATAAATTTCTGGACTTTGTGCACCCTCAGAAGATTTCTGCCTTGCAAGATAAGTATGTTGCATCATGGGCGATTCTAATATTTGACCCTAAGGGGGCTCAGAAATACAGGACACCACTGAGTTGGGGGTGGGGGAATGATTAATTTGGTCGGGGGGTCCCCAAGATAAAGTTATATCCAAATATATAGCCAAATAATTATTTTAGAATTATTATTTTTCAAGGGGGCTGAAACCCTAAATGAGGTCTTGAAACACCTGTTATAGCATCCAAATCCATGTGGTGATGGTAAGGTGATGTTAAGGTTATGGTGTGTGAGTGTGTGGTATGTGAGTGACCGGTGTATGAGTGAGTGGTGTGTGAGTGGTGTGTGAGTGAGTGGTGTGTGTGTGAGTGGTGTATGAGTGAGTGGTGTGTGTGTGAATGGTGTGTGTGTCAGTGGTGTATGAGTGAGTGGTGTGTGTGTGAATGGTGTGTGAGTGAGTGGTGTATGAGTGAGTGGTGTGTGAGTGAGTGGTGTGTCAGAGAGTGTGCTCTGTGATGGGTTGGCACCCATCCTGGATTGTTCCCTACCTTGTGCCCATAGGCTCCTGTTACCTTTAATAGGACAAGCATGTAACAGTAACCAGGTACAGAAAATGGATGGATGGATAGAACATTAATGTAATGTCACTGTGGTTTTATTCAAAGCTTCCAGTGTGGGCAGTGTGTGACTCAATGGGCGAAGCCTCTGTGCATGTGGTCTGAAGGTCACATTTTCAAGTCTGTTCTCAGTACATCTGGTGGCCCTTGAGCAAGGCCCTTAACCCCCAACTCCCTTGGTGATGCTACAGCGGGCTGCCATTTGCTGCCAAGCTTGCTGTCACCTGCAGAGAGCAAAATGGGGGAGGTGAAAAGGGAGCTTGCCCAGGGGGATCAGTAAAGTATAATCATCTTACTATTTCTAACTTAATATTATATGCAACATTTAACTGTGACTGGAAATGTTTAGCCTGAAAAAGTTTTGCTGCATCCGTGACATAATATTTTAAACACAAAATGTTAGTCTTAAACCTTTTTAATTAAATGTATTAGAAGGTATCTTGCATTTTTTTCTCTCTCCAAAGCACTAATTTCCTGCCCAGTATTTTAATAGGCATCCTCTGACCTAATTAACTGCAGAACTACCAGGGAAAGATCATCCAGCAAGTCTCAACCTGTTTCCGTTTCTAGAGATTTCAAATGCCCACGTAAGCCAATGTAAGCAAACGGAAGGAGAAAAACTATAATTAGCTACTAAGTCTGCAGAAATAAATGCAAATATTCCCGCAATCAACTTCTGTAGTGATAACCAGACACATTAAGAGCCTGGGGCTGAAGAGTCGAATGAATTCGGGTGAACCCTGAACGATTGGTTTAGCTCTGATGTTTTAACAGCCATGCTCTCAGTTTGCAAACCCCCAGACAGATCAGGTCTCTAGAATAAGCCCCAGCTGTCGTAAAATCCCAACAACGATCCTGGTAATGGATTCATCTCTTTGGTGCTATTTTCACATTTTTTTAAATTTAAAAACTTAATACTTCCAAAGCCTCGAAAATGTATCCCTGTGTCCTTAAGGTTTTTCCAGTGAGTGGTTCTGCTCACAAGCCAGGATTTCCCCATGAACTTCTAAGCAACTTGCCTTCCAAGTGAGCTCAACAAAAGAGGCCAGCCACCCAAGGCTGATCTTCACAGAGATATCCAGATTTCATAAATAACGTCATGCTCAGGAATGTGAAACCCTGCCGTAATTACTAAACATTTCCATTTCTGCTGGAGTACCAGGTCATCAGCAGGGTAACAGCGTTACATGGAGGTGCAGAGCAGCGCTTCTTCAGGTCTGGTTTCTCGCCTGCCGTTGACCTGTCACACCTGTGCTTTATCCACTTCATTACCTGGCAGCTCGAGGGGGATTATTACCTCTGTACTGCGGGTTGCCTTTCAGATAGAGAAACTGAACTGTCTGTTTGGTGCAGCAATGAATGTTTATGCAGTTCTGAAGGCTGTAGGGTGATTATATTTCTCCATGGTATTTGATGCTCATTGGCATTGACCCTGCAGGATCTGTGCAAATGAGGTGTGTCCTGTATTTCCTCCTCCACGCTGGCCCACCATCCTTCTGCAGGATCCAGAGATGTTATAATCATCAGTTCAGATGCTGCAGAAATCATTTTAGGTCCTGCCAAAGAGAGGAGGGAGCGGGGCAGAGGTCACGGGGCTCGTTCTCCCTCCGCCCCCGCGATGGCACATCCTAATGAGGGGCACGTGCCTGAGCGTGGGACGACTAACAGGAGGGCTGGAATCTTCAGACATGAAGGGCCAATTGCCACCTGGACAGGAATTCAAAATGCCAACTAGAATGGGACACTTGTTTTCACATGCCAGCACATTTTCATTATTGTGTACCTCAGTAAATAACAATTCCGGTAATTTAATTATTAAAGAAATCCAACTGCTGTTAAATTATTGCCATTTTTGTTGCAGAATAACATTGATTTCAGATTACAATTAAATCTATATATTACACCAATTATGCTAATTGAGGTAATGGCTACCCTGCCTGCATAACTAAATGGTGTGCAGTAAACGGGCAGGCACACTTTCTGTGACTCATACTGCACATCCAGTGATGAGTTTATTAACACAGTACTGTGATTGGGTGTAAAATGTCCTGCTTCAAAGTTCAAATGCAATCAATGTCTTATTTGAAAAACATTTGAGAGAAGCATTTATGTTGAAATTTTAAGAGAAAATGTCCATATTTAAAATTATAGTGTGACACACATTTAGACCATACTGCCTAGGTCCAAGATGGTGCCTATGCTCCATGTTTTTTAGTGTGCTGTGCTGTGTAGACTCAAATATTAGTCTAAATTCTGATCTTGACTTGGTCTCGCCCTGCCCTGGTCTTGGTCTTGCCTTGGTCTCACCCTGCCTTGGTCATGGTCTTGTCTCGGTCTCGATACACTCTGGTCTTGGTAATGACTTGGTCTCCGTTTAAGTGGTCTTGACTACATCACTATTGCTAACTACCCCAATGCTTTTGATGTAGCTAATTTTAGGTTTATAATGAAATGATATAGATTTGCCATAAGATTTCTTGTGTGAGTGTGAGAGTCTGAAAGTGTGAGTGTCACACCACTCACACCTGTGAGTTGGCAGCCCTGCATAAAGAAAATCATGTTACTGCAACTGAATACATACAGCATACAGACAGGGTCAAGATGTCCAGTTATTGTTTGGCTAAGCATTCTGTTCTAGGTAAGATGCGTGATTTAAGTGATTCTGACCATGGTGTGGTCAGGTGTGACGGATCCTCCTGTGATCCTCACATACTGCAGAGTTTACATATACAGTAATGGTGCATTAAGCAGTAACATTCAATTAGTGGCAGTATTAGAGCAAAAACACCTTGGTAATGAAGGAGGACAGAGGAGAATGGCCTGATCTAATGAAAGCTAACAGGAAGGCCACAAGTGCAAAAACAACAGCTACATAACGCTGTGGTGAGGCTTCTCTGAATGCACAACTTGTCTATATTTCAATTGGCTGAATTGGAAGCAGAACCTGCCTGGTATTCCTTAGGTACCTAATAAAATGGCCGCTGAGAGTGTGTAAATGAGTCCCTTAACTCATTAATTAAAATGGTATTTTAAATACATTTATTGGCCTATAAATAAATTCATAAATCTCTTAGCAGAGTATTATAGTCTTTAAAATCCTGTCTTGTTGTGGATGATGAAGATAAACGTTACGATTTTATGACATTATTTGAGCATGTTTCCCAGATGGTCCTGTTTATTTGGATGTCATGAAAAACACACGCAAACTTTTCACCTTCTGGATATATGGTATGAAGTCTGCTTTTTTCATTTCCAATTCATCCTGACTGGAGTGGAATGGTTGTGAGCATTCATGAAATGATCGCAAGTAAGAACTCGAATGACTTACAGTATCTTACAGTTCTCCACCGTACCCTTTCATAATGAGGAACTCATTGGAGCCTCTCATAAAATGTAAAGAATCTGGGCCCAAGGGCAGGATATAGCAACAGAATTGACCCTGAAACCTCCCACTGAAGTCGCCCTAACCTGCTTCATGTGGCCATGCTGTTTCTTCCCTGCTTTGGCTGCCTCCGATGCTCGGAGCTCCGCATCCTGGAGACCGGGACGGTTCATGCGGTCAGTGGGGCCGTTTCTCCAACATCAGGATGTGAGTAATCCAACTCTGCTTTAAATCTGTTAAAGAACTTTAGGGGCCTCCTTTATTCAATTACCTGTGCTTTCTCTGGCATGGATTCCCAGCAGTCTAGGGAAGATTAAGAGCTGAGAGCTTCCCTGTAGCATGGAGGAGGCTCCAGTATACTGATAACCTTTTTCATCACTCCCTCTGCTGATCTTTCTCTTACACCTGTCCAGAAATCCCCAGCCCTCTGTGACGATGGCAAGGCTTCGATTATAGCTTAAATACTCATAGGAACATATGACCCTTTTCAATACTTAGGTAGCTAAGAAATATATTCTCATATTTACACATGCTTGTTCAGATGTTTGCCATTTCCCTGTATTCCCTAACTTGTTGGATGGATGGATCAATAATGAGATGACGTTCTTCATGTTTTTACTTAAGTCTGATTGCAAAAGAGCTTAAAAGATCTGCGGTGAATCCAGTCAGATCCCCAAACAAGGTCGAGCTCGCTCTATTGATGCAGTCCCGCTGATTTGATACATCACGTCATGCTGTAAGAAAGTCACATTCAGTTTCCTCAGTAACATCATGTGATTGTCCTACACAGACTACAGTCTCCACGGCAGCTTCTGCCAGATTGTACCATACAAGGATTCTCTTAAAATCATTATTTTTAACTGATACACACAAGTCTATAGATTACCTAACTGGAGGTGTGGTTCTGGATTTTTGCAGACCGACCACCTGGTGTCTGTTTTCTCCTGTAAAATTTTCTATGAACTGATTGCAAAGAAAGACAATATGTTTTTCTTCAGGACACCAGCATCCGGAATGGGGAAGCAGCCCAGGCATTGTAGCTAATGAGTTTCACACGCTTCCACCCTTCCGACTCCCTTCATGTACGGCTTCACTTTAAGCACAGGTATTCTGTTCTCCCAGCAGGAATCGTCAGGACCTGAGAGCATCAGCATATTCTGAACAACGTTTCCTCTCAAACTCTCGAGACCATTCAGAGTTTGCCGTCAAGCTGTCTGTGGGCACTTTGGCAGTGACATAAGTTTGCTTTCATATGTAATTTAAATAAAACCAAATGAAGGAGTGGTAACACAGTTACATTGCCTAGAGCTAAGGTATTAAGTCATTAAGGACTACAGTAGCTTTCGGACTATTTAGTGTTAATATCAGCCATGCAAAAGAACATCAAAACATGTTATCCTCAGTTTGTAGTTCAACTTTTCATCTGTGGTACCTTATTTTAATACTTCCAAATAAATTTCATTTTAAGAGCAGCATCATTTTTAATAAAAACAAAAAGTGTCAATTTTTGTAAATTTACAACCTCATAGCCTCAGTTATATAAAAGTCTGTTGTATTAAAACAGAATGATGTGGCATTATCTGACTAATCGCGAACCAACGCGAAGCGTAGATTTTTCTTCCATAGCAGAGCGGCAATTGAAACATCGCAAGACGTTTCAAATGTGGAATGTTTATATTTGGTGAGATGGACAGTGTCCCTCACCACAAAGGGACGGGCCAAAATGTGACCCAAAAAAACAGAATTGTTCGGAATATAAGGAGAGACCCAGAGTACATGGACACCACTGTATTGTTAACAGACTAAGTCATTCACTAGCTGGTCTTCATTGACTTTGCTAGACTAAGGACAACGTGTTTTGTATCTATGGAGCTGGAAAACCATGGTGACCTAATTAGGCCAAGAAAACAAAGGATTCATTTCTGCCAGTGGAGCTACTCCTCACTCAGGGGGATCACAGCTCCCTGACCTCCCTCCTGTCAGCAGACCACTCTTTGCGGCAGACATGTTGGCCGAGGCATCCAGAAAATGTTTGCTGATCCGGGGGCTGTGCCATGTTGCGTGGATCTGGATGGAGGAGAGACAGGCCGCTTCGAGAAGTCTGGAAATGTTGACTTGGCTTCCAGAACCTCAATCTCTACATCTGTGCTAAGACCACCCCACTCTGCTGTCTACACGGGGAGAGCAGGTACATCAGCGAAGCGAAGAAGAAAGAGGAAGGAAAGTGATAGAGTGACCCCAAGGCTGCAATCAGAAGGTGGCCCGCAGGCTCCTGTGCCCCTGGTGCAAATCACTGGGCTTTCAGTAGCTGTGAGAATGTAAACGCAGACAGGGCCTGTCGTTTCCATGTCCCACGCCAAAACTCAAGCTGCTTTTCGGAGAATAAGGAGGAAACTGAGTGGAAACCAGAGGATTTTTAATGCCCATTAGTCATAAATCATCTTCGAACATTAAGGTCAAGACTTTATGATTTTAGATTCTGATTAAACACAACAGTAGCTAACAATCAGTCAGTGTTTTCTAAGGAGGCCTTGCTCTTGGTCTTTCAAAACTGCTTTTTTGCTCTAAATATTTTGTGTGGTTGCCATTGTATTTGTGGCATGTTTCTACAATTTTCAACATAAAGCTAATTGTGTCATTTGTTAAATACTGTACCAGTGTGTCTGGTGCCGGCCTATATTTTTGGCTACATGGCCTGAATGTCACAGCGGTTCATCCAGGCTGCCTGCCTGTCTTAGGGGAACCATGGGAAGGAGAGCAGGTGCTCTGAGCTAATCAGCACCACGGGAGGCCTGGATGAGGCTCTCCTACCTGGGTGCCACACTGGCCTGTCAGCACAGTCTCCTCAGATCCATGGGAAGCTGGGGCAGGGCGTCCAGAAAAGAAGCCCCTTAACCTGACAGCGAATATCCGACCCCAGCGTTTCCAAGCTGAGACTGGCCCGCCACACGCAGTGCTGTTAAATTACACCAGATGTAGCCCATCCCGTTCACCACAAGGATGAACATCCGGAATTTCATCGTGGTGTCATGCAGCCCGAGGTAAATACTTTCACCTGTATGGTTCTGCACTTACACCTCAGCCTGCAAAGCCTTGAGACTTTGCTTAATTTCTTGCATCTACAGTACAGTACAGAAGTTTGGACACACCTACCCATAGAAAGGTTTATTTGTACTATTTTCGACATTTTAGAATAATAATAAAAACATATATGGAATTGTGCACTGACTAAAAAAGTATTAAAAATAATCTGTGAGTTGGGACTCGGAGGGTTGTTGGTTCAAATCCCGTGGTCAATGCCACCATTGTGCCCTTGAGCAAGGCCCTTAACCCCAGTTGCTCCAGGGACTGTCTGACCCTACTGTCTCCTCTATGCCACTTTCATGAGGTGGCCTCCTGAGATGCTTTTCCAGCTCTCCTGAAGGAGGTCCCACATATATGCTGAGCACTGATTGGCCGCTTTTCCTTCACTCTCTGGTTAAACTCCTCCAAAACCATTTCTGTTGTGTTTAGGTCAGGTGGCCAGGTCATGTGATACTCTATCACTCTCCTTTGTAGGTGGCTTAGCGTGTCCAAACTATTGACTGGTACTGAATTGTTAACACTGGATTATTGGAAATCACAGCTGATGTGCACTTCCTGCAGTGTGACTGAATTTAACTGTTCTTCCCTTATTGCTGTTGACTATTGATGAATGTCCACTGGAGAGGATTCACTCTATGGCGCTAAATCACATTCCCCCAGCCGATGGAGTCTGCCAGCCGTATATTTCTTGCACAAACAGGACTGAAATCTGCCAGCGGCCTCATCAACATGTGGGCTGTGCTCCTGGAAAAGACATCTACCGTGATGTTGTTAATAGAAACGAATGTTTTTTTTTTTTTTTTTTAAAGGAATAAAGTTGCAAGCTGAAATGTTGAAAATCTGCTCTTGGGTCCTATTAGGGTCTCTACAAAAACAACTAAGCTGTAAACAGCTGTATAAAACACAGACCCCCCCTCCTCCCCATCTGTGTGCAGAAAACATGCTCCAAGTATCTCAACTCTGACCGTGTCAGCAAGTTAAAAACAGAGAAAATATTAAAGAGGAGTCAACATAGGTTCTGCTTCACTTTTTGCCAATGCTTTACTGGAGCCTATTACAATTTACTTCTAACACAGTTCCTATGACCCTAACCAAGGTTAGCAGTTATAAAGTGGGTGGATGGATGGATGGATGGATATAATGCAGTTAAAAATTCAATTAAATTTAATTAAATTTTAAATAGCACCTTTCACAACAGAGTCACCGCAAGGTGCTTTATATGGGTATATTGAAATACATCCCTACATCATTTATACAGAATAATAAATGTAAATGGCAAAAGGGAAGACAGAAAGAAAGAATGAAAGGAAGAAAGCCAGATGACAATGGAGGAGAGGAACCTGAAGTAGGCAGAGAAAAACATCTGGGCGTCCAAGCCCCCCCTGGGCATACTAACATTACTGAAAACAGGAATGAGTGCACTTGCTTACTAAAAGCCAGGTATAAGTCCACCAATGAGTGCGTTATCCACATTGGCCTGTGTAGGGTGACCAAAGTCCATCAATAAGTCTGTCCTCCACACTGGCACTGAAGGCTGCACCCACCATGACACAGTTCGTAGGTCCCATTCGCGATGTCCCCCTCCGTAGGACTGAACCAGGACTCCAGTTCAGATGGTGCCCACTCTGGGCACCATCTGGACATGTGGGAAGGATGGCAGAGAGCATGGATGGTCAGAAAATGCATATACACATTGATGGACAAGCACAGTAGATCAAAATGGCATACAGTATATAGCAGCACCAGCAGCCATAGTGTGTTGTGTGTTAAGGTGCGGGTAAGCTAGACTCAAGTAATAGGTCCAATGACAAAGCACAGCAGCAGATTAAAAGCAGGTCTTAATGTACCTAACCATTATGTATCGTTTTTCAGTGAGTGATACTTTATGTAAATAATAGGAAGGTGGGATAGGCACTACCACGTCTCTGCGGAGGCGTTCAGTCTGGCTCGGGGTGTGAGTGGGTTAGTGTGCTCTGTTTGGATTCCCCTGCAGTAATCAGCAATAGTCTTTTGGCTCCGCTGTTGAAAGTGTGATGTGTTATTTGTGTCTGTTATCCCCCAACTGAGACAGCCATTGTATTTGGGATGTGACTTTTCCCTGCTGAGAGGGGTGACATTATCTTACTGCCACCCCTTCGGTGCTGCCATTCTTTGATCCTCATGAACCGTGGGCCTATTGCCCCCCACCTGAGGAAGCCGCACACATGGTGTGGAAACCTGGGACAGTAAATCAGCAGACGCTGTGATCACTGCTGGACTCCATCGTGGAGCAGATGGTGATACAGGAGTTTCTCTTCTGACTCCTGAAACCTATCATGAGCTGCTTTTGGTACCACCACCCTCACTCCCTCTCGCTGGCGGGGGGGGGTACCTGGCCGTCTGCCTCACATATGGCCGTCATTCCCACCCCAGGTTCCCCCTCCCCGTGTCTCGTTCAAAAGCTCCTTTATGCCCAAACCTCTCCCACTCCCAGCTTCCCGGTCGACCCCCCCGAATGCCTTGCAGTGCTCCACAACATCTGCCACTGATGGGCGCTGAGGTCTCCGGCCTTTCAAGCATTTAAGTAGGGCATCCGATAAATGATCAGTAATTCAAAGTAATTCTAATTGTTTTGCTCTGAGAGGTGATCTATTCTTTTTTTGGAGTAAATAGGGGCATATTATACTGGGCACGCTGGGGCATTTGAACAGGATTAGAAACCACCCAATTTTGGGAACAAAAAAGCTATTGAGAAATACTTTTGCAGATGGTTCACCAGGCAAAAAAACATGGCTGGGCAATTAGGAAAGTCAACAACTGTACTCATGTTAATCGTTCGGATCCACTGCAGTGCCCAGATCATTCCCAAACAGATAGCATAGGTCAGATCGATACAATGTCATGTTCTCGATGTGGTCACAGCACACAGCCCACAATGTCCTAATTTAATCATTTTGGGAAGGACCGACAGGTATTAGACATGAGTAAGCAATAAGTGTAGCCTCAAGTTCCAAAACATAATAAGTCTGTTCAGTACGGTGTGTTGTCTGTAGGTAAACAATGTGTAAAAAACTTGCAGTATGCCATATGTTAAATTGATGCGCTGTTGGATGTGATTGGCATTACCTGGAAAGTGGATAGATAGTTTGTGTATTTACTGAGTTAATTTTTTTTTAGCTGGTAGCATGGTAGCATCACACCTGCAGGGCCGAGGGTTCAATCCACACCCCAGCTCAGCGTTTGTGGAGTTTGCACACTCTCCCTGTGTTTGCACAGGATTGTACCTACAGCCCCAAAAATATGCGAGCGAATGTGAGTGGCCTCCCAGCCTTGGTGTCCACTGCCTCATGCCCTCCCAGCCTTGGTGCCCACTGCCTCATGCCCTCCCAGCCTTAGTGTCCACTGCCTCATGGCCTCCCAGCCTTGGTGTCCTATGCCTCAAGCCATCCCAGCCTTGGTGTCCTCTGCCTCATGACCTCCCAGCCTTGGTGCCCACTGCCTCATGCCCTCCCAGCCTTTGTGTCCACTGCATCATGCCCTCCCAGCCTTGGTGCCCACTGCCTCATGGCCTCCCAGCCTTGGTGTCCTCTGCCTCAAGCCATCCCAGCCTTGGTGTCCTCTGGCTCATGACCTCCCAGCCTTGGTGCCCACTGCCTCATGCCCTCCCAGCCTTTGTGTCCACTGCATCATGCCCTCCCAGCCTTGGTGCCCACTGCCTCATGCCCTCCCAGCCTTGGTGTCCACTGCCTCATGGCCTCCCAGCCTTGGTGACCTCTGCCTCAAGCCCTCCCAGCCTTGGTGCCCACTGCCTCATGTCCTCCCAGCCTTGGTGCCCACTGCCTCATGCCCTCCCAGCCTTGGTGTCCACTGCCTCATGCCCTCCCAGCCTTGGTTCCCACTGCCTCATGCACTCCCAGCCTTGGTGCCCACTGCCTCATGGCCTCCCAGGCTTGGTGCCCACTGCCTCATGCCCTCCCAGCCTTGGTGCCCACTGCCTCATGCCCTCCCAGCCTTGGTGCCCACTGCCTCATGCCCTCCCAGCCTTTGTGTCCACTGCCTCATGCCCTCCCAGCCTTGGTGCCCACTGCCTCATGCCCTCCCAGCCTTTGTGTCCACTGCCTCATGCCCTCCCTGCCTTGGTGCCCACTGCCTCATGGCCTCCCAGCCTTGGTGCCCACTGCCTCATGGCCTCCCAGCCTTGATGCCCACTGCCTCATGCCCTCCCAGCCTTTGTGTCCACTGCCTCATGCCCTCCCAGTCTTGGTGCCCACTGCCTCATGGCCTCCCAGCCTTGGTGCCCACTGCCTCATGGCCTCCCAGCCTTGGTGCCCACTGCCTCATGCCCTCCCAGCCTTTGTGCCCACTGTCTCATGCCCTCCCAGCCTTGGTGCCCACTGCCTCATGCCCTCCCAGCCTTGGTGTCCACTGCCTCATGGTCTCCCAGCCTTGGTGTCCACTGCCTCATGGTCTCCCAGCCTTGGTGTCCACTGCCTCATGGCCTCCCAGCCTTGGTTCCCACTGCCTCATGGCCTCCCAGCCTTGGTGTCCACTGCCTCATGCACTCCCAGCCTTGGTGCCCACTACCTCATGGCCTCCCAGCCTTGGTGTCCTCTGCTTCAAGCCCTCCCAGCCTTGGTGCTCACTGCCTCATGCCCTCCCAGCCTTTGTGTCCACTGCCTCATGCCCTCCCAGCCTTGATGTCCTCTGCCTCAAGCCCTCCCAGCCTTGGTGTCCTCTGCCTCATGGCCTCCCAGCCTTGGTATCCTCTGCCTCTAGACAGCACACCATGACCCTACACCACATAAGAGATTATGGAAAATGAATGGATAATAACTTTACAACAGATAAAATGAACAGATCCATGTCATATTAGCGATACAGGGTCTTTATTTGGGTTATGAGGTTTTAAAAAACAGGGAGAGATGAACAAACCAGAACTCAGTCACTTCAGCTTGGGCAAAAAAAGAATCGGTTCTACAGATGGACCAGTGATTTCTAGGAAGGTGGTCTGGGTAAGAGACCAAGGTTAAGGGTTCAAATCTGGCTAAGAGGCCACACATGAGTAGCTTTTATTTGATCAGCAAGGACCTCGAGGCCCCTCCCAGAGAGGCCCTCCACCACTCACTACCTCAGGTTACACTGGACAATTGTCAAGTCCATCCATTCATTTTCTGAAACCACTTGTCCTACAGTTCCTGTTTAGGGCTCGGGGGGTGGAGGGAGGGGGGGGAGACAGAACCTATACCAAAGCTACAGGCACAAGGCAGGAAACAACCCAGGATGGGACACTCACACACACAAACACACACACACACACACACTCACACACACACATGTAGGGTATACATATCCTTATGGGGACTGCTCATTCATTTCAATGGGAAAAATGCTAACGCTACCTATGACAACCTTAACCCCCACCCTGCCCTAACCATAACCATAAGTAACCTAACAAAATACAAGAGTTTTTGCATTTTTAATTTTTTGATAGCAGTCACTGATTTTTATAAAATAGAGTTTTCCCTTATGGGGACCGGTATCCTGGTCCTCTGACCTCTGCCTCAAGCCCTCCCAGCCTTGGAGCCCACTGCCTCATGTCCTCCCAGCCTTGGTGCCCACTGCCTCATGCATTTATAAAATAGAGTTTTCCCTTATGGGGACCAGGATACCGGTCCACATAAGGGAAAAAAATGGACATTTATCACGTTATGGGGACATTATGTCCCCATAAGGATAGGTAAACCCGCTCACACACTCACACACACACACACACACACTCACACAATGTGGTGCCTCCAAGGAAACTTACCAAGTTTTTGGGCTGGGGGGAGGGGATAAATCTCTTAGTGACACAGGACTAAGAATTAATTCACAAATATCAGTGCAAGAATATAAACATGTTTACTTGAATACATCCAGTCTATATGGCACACACGTACCTTGCTTGTCCGTCTTGAGTATCTCTCTTGCTTGTCGTGGTTAATGGACTCACCGTGGGGCCTGAGAGTAACGTAATTTCAGTCCTTTTGTGTGTCCTGTACATATGACAGAATTGACGATAAAGTCTTTTGGACTTTGAAGAAACAAATAATCTTCTGTAGCTGTTCCATCTTGGGTATTCAAGTCAGTGAGGGGGAGATGTTTTTGTATCAATAGGGCCGGGATAAACTAAAAAATTCCATGTGGAGACTCGTGTTATTTTGCACCCAAGCCAATGCTGTTAGCTGGTGGGAGGTAGAGTAACAGCAGAAGGGTGAGTTGTGTTACCATGGTGACACATCAATAATGAAACCAGGTTTTTACTGACTGGACTGACCACTTGTTAGGGTTTAGGGGTATCTAAGGGTATTTGGGGGTGGCGGGGAGTTGGGGTGTCGCTCACCCGAGGACGATGTTTGTGTATTCAGGTTCTTGTGTACATACTGATTTTTGGGCTTGATTTTGTTCATCTGCGATGGGCTGGCACCCTGTCCTGGGTTGTTCCCTGCCTCGTGCCCATAGGTTCCAGGATAGGCTCCAGAAGGATAAATGGGTTGGAAAATGGATGGATGGATGGATTTTGTTTATTTTTGAACATTTGCTGATGTTTTGGTTGATGAAGGGTTCCTGTGCCTATTTGCTTTGCATTGTCTTATGTTTCTGCATTTCAGTCTTTTATATCCTTCAGTTTATCTAGTCCTGCTGTCCTCCATCTTTGCCCACCCTTGGGAGGTGCCCATCCCACAGTCCTCCCCAGTAATAATAACATTCAGTCAGGGGTGGAGGGCCAGCAAACAACAAACGTTTCATTCAGTATTGCTCGGTCGTTAATATTTCACCTTTTATGGCTTATCAAACAATCGAGAGTAACAACTGGTCATAGTTCCTTTGATTCACTTGTGCAATATTATGATACATCAGTTATGCATCAATACTGTTATAAATATTTATGTGTGGTAGCCTGCGTGATCCTCATAGACAGTTAACTTAGCATCACAATGATGAAATACTTTGACTTTTGAATACTATAAGTACTCTGAAAGGTTGGTGAAATTGTGACAAAACGTGAGCTGAGAATTCTGGGAAGATGAGACTGCTGGGGGGTGGAGGTGTAAATTCAGCACAGATGTACGGAAACTCCTCACCCTGTCATGGTGTCACCAATCTGTTATGTACCACAGCTAAAATACTGTAATACTTACTCTTTCTTCACAGGCCTCTTGTGTCTACAGTAAAAGCAGCCTGGTTTCTGTGGTGCAATGCACTAGCATGCTGGACTTTGAATCCAGAAGTTCCTGTATTCCAGCAGAGGTGAGGTTGGTTGTGTGCTTTGGAAAAAGAAGGATTTCAAAGAGCCTTTGACTGTAGAAGTAGAAGTATGCGGTTCCTAGCTTGGTGCCCCTTAAATGGCTTTGCTCAAGCAGTGGGTGGCTTATTGAGATACTGTAGGTGACCAGATAGTCACCAGTTTGAATCCCGCCACTGGTAGAATTGTCATGTTGCTTTTGAGCCCTTCAGCGAACCTCTTCAAATGCCCCAGAAACGCCGGATAAATGGCTGACCCTGCACCCAGACCCCAAGCATCACTCTCACCTGTGTGTGTGTGTGCATGTGCGCGTGTGTGTGTGTCTCAAAGAAGAGGAAGATAAGATGTGTGAAAAGAAGCGTTCCAATGTACCTGTACTCATACTTGTACAAAAGGTGAATAACGTACCATTTTGTTTTCTTTTTTCAAGAAAAGCCAGGTTCCCTCGTGAAGACTACCATAACTGTTTACATTGACAGCACTATGTTGTTTATGGGTTATGTCTACCACTATATTAACAATGAACACTTAGGTGGCAAATATTGACATAAGTTTTAAAAATACAAACAAAAACAGAAAAAGCAACAGCAGAGGCTTAATGTTATGCGTGACTTGTGTTGTCTGCATGTAGACGCTGATGTGCCGAATTACCACATTTACTAATTAAGGCCAGTTGCAGTCTAAGCTGGTTCTCTACCACACCACTATTTCCAGTCTTGGCCAGAGTAGTTGAGATCACTACAAACAGACACACTGGAAAAAGAATCAAGTGTCTGTTATTCTTTAACAGCATTTCTTTCTCAAACCAGCTTTTTTCAGCTAACCACGCTTAGTCAGGAACATATGCTGATGATGGAAGAGCAAAACACTGGCTGTAACTAATGTGTTTTATGTCCATTTCATATTTTATTCTTATAAACAAAAATGCAAACCGTTTATGCGAATAAAGGTTCTCTCTCCATTTGAACTAAATGGCATTTTTAACAACGCAGCCAAGGCAGGCAAATAACTTGAGAAGATGTAATTCAATTGGTAAGAGCACCATTCCCATCCAGGAAATCAATAGTCTGTACAGCTGTACTACATTAGCTTATTGATTATGTTTAAAAGGAAAAATTTATAAAACACAAGTCACAGAGAACAAGTTCGTTTAAAAACCTTAACTGTTGCTCCTAGTTTTTTACTGCATGTTTTAGTTCAGAACTACTGGGGGTATAAAAAAGTAATAGAAACACCCTTCTGAGGATCTGCACTTTGAAGCTGCAGTGCAACTAAAGTCTGTGTTCCAAAGAGTCATTGCTGATGCATCAGTAATAGAAACTGCAAAATGATCTCATGTGTCAATGAAATATCATGACAGCATATGGCAAATGAGGACAAACTGAACCAGCAGCAACGGACACTAGTCAAAGCTCACCGATAGAGATGGATGGACACTTAGCAGGATAATCATAGAAGTGATTCAGCATCTCTAAGGTCCATCATCCATAAAAACTGTAAGTATAAAACCTTCAGGAAACACTTGATTCCAAAGCCAATGAACAAAGGTGAATAACCTGGTGTGAGTACATGTTGTAAGTGTGATTAGAGTGGAACATGAAGACCACAAGTCTTGGACACTGAATGGAAATGCGTCCCACAGCTTTTGTTCCACTGCCCTAGGTGCTGGATAATACCCATCGTCCACATGGGTTTGTAACATCTCACATTTTGATGATGTAATGATGGAGCTGGAGTTCTGTTAAAGAGAGAGATCATTTCAGGGAAGCCTTTCAGAAGATGGAGCTGATGAAGCGGGCAGCACCTCCTCTGCTCTGCTAGACGTCCGGGGCACCAGGGCTAATGGCATCCTGGGTCGGGACTCCCTTGTATGACCATACTGCTGCTGTAAACAAGGCGCTGAAGTCACCACCTTCTGCCATAAGCTTCAATGAAAGTGCGAAAATTAAGATGATGGTCGTCAATGTTTTTGAAAGTCTGGCTGTTGATGGGAACTGGTGACCATTGTCCCTTCCCTACTTTTCAGTTTGGATATTGCCCATTTAGTGGGGTTTCTGTCTTTAGTACGTTATCGGCAGAATTCGCTCACAAAACTCAAGCCATTTTCAGCTGGCATTGCATATTGCAGACCTTACTCATAGGGTGACCTTTGGGCTAGGACAGGATTTGTAAAGTACCATTTCAATTAAAAGAACCTGGATTTCATCTAAGCACCGAGTTCTACGTGTGTGCTGATTGGTCAGTCTCCTATAATCATGCATTTGTCACTAATGTTATTGTGAAACAGCTGGGTGAGTCTTTTAAGCAGCAAACCAGTCAAAGCACAAGAAGAACTGACCTATTTGTCTAAGCACAGGAGCCTTTCAGTTTTAAAGCAGTTTGTAAACTCAAAGTGTCCACCCTGACATGGATTATCTGGTCATCCTGCTCACAGATGAAATGCAAAGGCAGAAAGAAACAAAAACAATGAAATAACCTTCAATCTATCAATATGTTCTGCAGACACATTTACATATTTCTTCCACAACTTACAGCTTGAAACCATTTAAATGTGACCTGCAAGATGTCAGTTTAGATGTGGTTCAACAGCAGCTCCACTCCTGGGATGGTAACATTCCACTGGGTACTTTCTCTAACTTCCTATGGCCACTATGCCTCACTCGTATGTGATTTTCCTGAATGGAAGGCTGACATTAAACACCAGCACTTACTGAATAAGTAAAACTCTGGGATATTTTCGGAATAGAGTGAGGCACATTGGTTACGAATATGGCTTTAACTACAACGTGGAAAGTTGGCGTTAAAATCCCAGGAAAGGTGCTGTTATAGTGTTCGTAGGCCAGCAGAAATGGGCCAGAAATGGGCCAGAACACACTGAGCTATAGAACTATGTCAAAATTGTAGGCTGTTTTTAATCAAAGTGTCAGGCAATCAAATTTAATGAAAGGGTCAAGCAACCAAACAATAACTTCCAAATTAGGATGCATTTATGACACAAAAAGGCCAAAGAAGATGGACACGCTCCACTTTACTTCTGAATATAGGTCACAATGGCGGATGCATTTGTGGTTCTTTATAGCTCTTGTGGTATCATTTGCCCCTGGGATGGTCCGTTACTTTACAAAGATTTTCCCCAGCAGATCAATTTCCGCCTTTTGGCAGCTCGGAGTGCAGGGTGCTGTTTCCACTACTGACATGGTCCAATGTTTGCGTTTGCTTAAAAAATCAGGAGCTTTTACGGGTTTGATAAAACCAGGCGTGCTGGCCCGGCCAAGGAAGTATAGCCAGCGAGGGCGTGAAAGCTGCGACCGCGGTGAAAAACCCGGATTATTCTCTTTAAGCATGAGGCTTTGCACACTCGCGACCTTCCCGAAACATCACTAGTTAAGCGAGTGTGAGCTTCACAGGCTAGCTGGGAGGGTGACCGCGCGTCTTACAGGTGCCTGTGTAAATCTGTCCACTCGGTGAGACACGTGCTTTGGGCCGTTTGGGACCTATTTGCATGCATTCCTCGAAGTATTGCAGCTGATGTCATCGACACAATGTTGTCCTCGTGGGGCCACAGAGGATCCAAGTATGACACTTGGCAACCTCATTGCACCTGTTTCTCTTTAGCAGGGGAGAGGGGGTGGTGGAGGTCACTGAAGTCTAAATTTCTCCTGCAGCCAATCAGACATTTATTAAAATGAAAACAGGAGGTAAGTCAATAATTGATTTAACATGCAGCCATTGGACAATGATATTTCAATTACTGCGATTAATTTGTCTAATGCTGTTACCTAAAATTACTTAGTGTGCTAACGAGGGAGAGACACAAAAAGGGAAAAGAGAACAATGAAAATAAAAATGAAATTATGGCTACAAGGATTCCAACAAAAAAAGAATTAAAATCAATGAGGAACTGCACACTGCACAGTGTGAGGCAAAGAACGTCAAAGGGTCTGACGGTCCACAGAGAGGCGGCGTGAGGCGGGGAACGTCAAAGGGTCTGACGGTCCACAGAGAGGCGGCGTGAGGCGGGGAACGTCAAAGGGTCTGACGGTCCACAGAGAGGCGGCGTGAGGCGGGGAACGTCAAAGGGTCTGACGGTCCACAGAGAGGCGGCGTGAGGCGGGGAACGTCAAAGGGTCTGACGGTCCACAGAGAGGCGGCGTGAGGCGGGGAACGTCAAAGGGTCTGACGGTCCACAGAGAGGCGGCGTGAGGCGGGGAACGTCAAAGGGTCTGACGGTCCACAGAGAGGCGGCGTGAGGCGGGGAACGTCAAAGTGTCTGACGGTCCACAGAGAGGCGGCGTGAGGCGGGGAACGTCAAAGGGTCTGACGGTCCACAGAGAGGCGGCGTGAGGCGGGGAACGTCAAAGGGTCTGACGGTCCATACAGAGGCAGTGTGAGGTGGGGAACGTCAAAGGGTCTGACGGTCCATACAGAGGC
Source organism: Paramormyrops kingsleyae (assembly GCF_048594095.1). Taxonomy (NCBI): domain Eukaryota; kingdom Metazoa; phylum Chordata; class Actinopteri; order Osteoglossiformes; family Mormyridae; genus Paramormyrops; species Paramormyrops kingsleyae. Next base: position 7,505,767 of record NC_132808.1, on the reverse strand, counting down.
AGTGTGAGGAAGGGACTAAGAGGACGAAAAGTGCCAATTTCAAGCCAACAATAAAATCACAGAACCAAATTGTGGGGTCCTGGAGCCAAATGCTGGCACAGAACAGGGTGCCTGGACTGGCGTCTTGGTGGTAATCTCACTGAAAAGAGATTATCAGTGGTTTGGTTTGGGATGATGTGTGGCTCATTAAGTTAGGCGGCTATGGTTGTGATCAGAAAGTTACTGGTTCAAATCTTAGGATTGCAAGGGGATTTTACTGTTGGGCCCTCAAGCAAGGCCCTTAAACCCCTGATCACTCCAGGAACTGTCTGACTTTGCTTTCTCAAAAAAAAAAAGGTAAGTTCCTTTGGATAAAAGTATCACATCCCCATTATGCAATCTGAGACTAAAGGGTAGGGTTCAGATGTAATGTTTCCTCATGCTTGGAAGCTTGGGGTTGGGGGCAAGAGCAGATTCCTGCCATTTCTGTAATAAGATAAGTAACATGCAATGCCAGCATGCATGCACAGAGTTCATGCCAAAGACCAATTTGCCTGCAAGGCCACTCCCACACTTTAATCATTTCATTAAGCCGATTATGTCCTTAAAGCTCTAGCCTTTCATACTATGCTGTTAAACATGGAGTCATATATGGCTCCCAGATGTTAGTCTGACATTTCATAAACAATGAAGAGTGACAAGCATTTATTAGCATATATAATGTATTATAATGTGTGTTGAATCAGTGCCAGTTCAGTGGGGTAAGATTGCTGCACGAAGATCTCCTTGAGCTATACATTTACCACATTTTTATGCAGTATTAAAAACAATAATAATACATTTGGTTAAGGTGCATACAGCAGACCTGTTGTGTTGTAACTGTGGTTGAACATAATGAACAATATACTAAACAGGAGCAGATCCAAAGGGTGCCCAGGGGTGGCCACCCCCCACCCCCCCCAAGTAAATATGTGGCCACCCCTGTTGCCACCCCACCTCAATGTAATAAAAATGAAATTTTCTAAGCAGAGCCATAGAATAGACACAGTGTGAGCACCCCCCCAAAAACAAAACTGGCCCTTGATGGCCAATCAAAATTTTCTGCTGACGCCACTGACAGATAACTCTGATGTTGATGAGTTTGGTTTGCATGAAGGAAGCCCTGTGAATTCTTCTGGACAATTCCTCATTTTCTGAAGACCACCCAGACTGACAGAACATGGATCCTAATTGGACATCTCAACAGTGAATAATATAATGTTATCTGGGGCTCCTCATGAGCCCCCTGGCTGACCATCATTACCACTTGGGGAATGTAGATGATCAGCACGGAGCAAGAGCAGGGCTCCGTGCAGACTTCTCAGTTCCTGTTTGACCTGGCCGTCCTTCACAGCTCTAACTAAATACACAAAGCAGACTCTGGACAGACACTGGATTTTAGCAACTGAAGAGACCGGCCTGGAATGATTTGCCAGCCTTTCCTTTTCTATAGTACAGTGAGTTGATAACTTCACCTGTACAATTCTTATCGTAAAATTAACTGCTTTTCTTTTGTGAAAGCTCACAATATTTCAAGTAATATTTAAAGGGATTGTGCTGCAGTCTTTTTGAATCTGGCTCTATACTGCCACCCAGTGTTAGCTTATATGGTAACAACCCTACAGGACTTGCAGTATTCAATGGGGACAAAGGGCCTTTGCTTTTCCTGGAGAAAATCTGATAATTTGATAGGGCCAAAGTGATTGATGGGCACATGCTTACACAGACAGGACAGACATCTTCAGATAAGCAACACCACTTGGCAATGTAGTGGAATTTGATATCACCTTCAAAAATCCAAAATTTGCAAACAATAACATCACAGGCATCATAGCTTGAAAAAAGGACACGAGAAAGCTAATGACCCTGAATATTCAGACAACAGAATAAGACACATTTACCTTATTTTCACCATTGTCTTTGGGGTGTAAACGTTCCCTGCTCATATCCCATTTCTCTGAATATCTGTGTTTGTATTTGTAATACATATTCAAAATTTGGTGGTACAGTGGTACCTCAGAACTCGAATTTAATCCGTTCAGAACTCCGGATTGAATCCTAAAAAGTTCGAGTTGTGATCGAATTTTCCCCATAAGAAATAATGGAAAACCAATTAATTAGTTCCCGGCCACAAAAAATTGCATCTAAATATGTTTTTTTTTTTTAGCATTTAAACACAAAATGAACCGGATAAAACAAGAAGAGCATATACTGTACTAAACACATCTAAGCACATTTATCAAAACAGTAATTTGTAAAGTAAGAAAATAAACATATCCAAACAATGTGTAAAGTTAAAAAAAAATGTGTCCTGCCCCATCGTCCGCTCCTCCCGTGTGCCACGCCCCCTGTAATTAAACTCTGTATTCCCCTGACGTCTGCGCCTTTGTCTCCGTTCCGTCCCAGCTCGGCATGACAATATTATTATAATTAAATGTATTAATGGTTTATTATTAATATTAAAATAATTAATACGAAATATTTATTTTTAAATGTATTTTATTATATAATAATAATTACTGTCTATCATTGTCTTAATGTATTTTTACTGTCTAAATATATGTATTCAGCTAGTGTAAACATGCACGATGCTATCACAGCGAATGCGAGGCTGAGACTGAAGCTTTGCCCTTTGTTTCCGCTGAGAGACGTGCCGTGTGACTCATTTCCCCGCGTGTACAAGTTATCTTAGGTCAGCGTTCATGGTTTGACTTCTGAGATTCAGATCGAGTTCTAGGTGATTTTTTTTTTCAAACTGGTTGGTTCGACTTTTAAGAAATTTGAGTTCTAATGAGCTTGAGAACTGAGGTACCACTGTATTTTATATAATCATTATGCTAGCATAAATACAGCCCTGTGGAAACTCCAGCCTCCTTCGGAAGGTAAAAAGTGATGAACAGGGATTTATTACCTACAAGTAAAATGCATTCAGAGGTTTTTAACAACACAGACCAGCAGACCAAGTCTTTTTGACCTAAAAAAACAGGCCAGTTCCGGTACCTAAAAACCTAGTTGAGGCAAGTTGGACAATTCCTACCGTTTTCCCCTAAGGGAAAATGACATCCATTTTCCAAGAATAAACCATTGAGCATTTAACAGGGCAATAGCTTATCCATAATTTTTATAGTATATCTATATCCAGTCTGACTACCTCTGGGCAAATCTATATTAGGTTCAACAATATCTATATTTAATTTAACTTCAGATAATGTTAATCCGCACTATACTGGCACTGTATTAATATCAGTTTACACCCATCCTGAGACTCTCTGATTACATTAATCTCTACTTATAAAGACGTTTGGGCCTCATGAGACTCTGATTATAATCACCTCCACCACTAGGACACTCTGAACTCATGTTAGTCCCTTGGCGCTTTTCCACTTGCACACAGGAACCAGGCCGTACCTGAGTCATACTGTAAAGAGAGACCAGTTACTGCATGGTTCCAGCTGGCTTCACTTTTCCACTGCAGAAGGGTCAGTAAAGGTGTTGCTGGGTTTGAAGAGCAACAGTGATGTAAAACTGTGCACCGTACTAACATACTAACACTCTAGACTCATGTTAGTCTACACCCACCCTGAGACTCTGTCAGGGGTGTCAAACTCCTGTCCTGGGGGGCGGAGCCTTGTGTAGCTTAGTTCTTTCCCTGTTCCACCACAAATGATTCAGCTCAAGAGCTGTGTGGTAATTAGCACAAGGAGGTGCAAGGAGTTGAATCAATGAGGGGAATGAGGGGAACAAAGATGTGCAGGGCTCTGCCCCCCAGGACTGGAGTTTGACTGGAGTTTGACACCCACCTATGTTAATCTGCACCATACTAACACTAAGGATTTGTGTTAGTCCACACCCACCCTGAGACTCTATGTTAATCTGCACCATGCTCACAACTAATACACTGAACTACTATAAGCTTGGGCTACTTTTAATACATTTTTCAGAAATCCCAGCTGTCTTGGCTCACCAAACTTTTTCACCTAACCTCCGCTGAACGAGCACCGATTACGCAGCCACATTTTAAGGCCAGTAACCGATCGGCAGATTGGTCAATACGTGAAAATTCCTGCGAGTTTTGCACACATGTAAGCCAACAACAATCTAATAACATTAAACTGTGAACAATGAACATGAAGTCAGTTGACACGCTCGCTTCCCCCACTGAATAGAGTAAATGTACTGCCATTTACTCTGTTCAGTGTGGAGTAGAGTTTGACAAATTGCAAGCGGCTTGGACACACAAGAACACAGACATGGGCCTTTAACTCAGATTTTTATTTCTTTTTAAAATAATTCATACAAATGGATACAGTCACAAACATTTGTTAATTTTTTTTTCTTTGTAGTTCAACCCAAAATATATTGCTAGCCTACTACTTGACCAGGAAGAACCACTGTAGGCAATGAGATGGTGCTACTGGGCCAGTCAGGCTCTGCTTTGCGGACGTATGATCACCAATGAAGTTACAATGAAACGGGCGAATGCAGGCAGCTGGTCGGGCTTGTGTGGGGAACCTTTTGCCTCTGGGAAAAGTCTTGTGTTTTTGGAACCTTAAAACGTTGCCTCTTAAAATCAACTCTTAAAATAATAGTGATTCTTTTTCTGCAGTTTGGTACTAAATTACTCTAAAAAAAGACAAGCGAGTACAAAACAATGCACTATGTGGCTTATAAAGGAAAAGAAGTGGGAAAAAATAATTTCCTGAGAAGGTTTGCCTCAAAACTGCCTCTTTTTTTCGGGCTTGTTTAAATATATAAGAACAAATATATATTTAGTTGTCTTCAGGTGACTGAATGCTTCCCCTTGTATCTGCGTTTTTGTTGTTTTTTTAACTGCTAAACAAACAGACCCTTTAAATGTTCTAAAAACTGTACACAGACAGGTTACATTCATGATATAATTGACTACTCTTGATTAATGAGAAACCCATAAGGACACAGAAACAGTAAAATCAGCCCACTGTACAGGGACAAACTACAATTTATACTCAGGGATTTTTATCTTCTTTTCTTTTAAAATCCATGTTATTCATCTCCTGCACAAATAGTTTAAAAAGAAAAAAAATTGCCACCAATTGTTACTGGACCAGCTTTAGAACTGCAACAGACTCCTGCAAATCCACACTTTTACTGGTGCTTTTGGTAACCCATGACGTCTCCAGCTATGGGCCACAGAAGGGAAGGGGGAGTGTTCCATGATTGGACAAAGGGCCACAGGGGGCGGGGCAAGGCAGAGAGGGGTGGGGCTACAACTGGTCACTGGGATGCTGCTCTCTTTCCACCTCCGGTTTGCCAGTCTGGCCAGGGGAGGGGGCGTGTGGGGGGTGGGCTACGGTGGGGAGGCCGTGGGAAATGGGCATAGCGCTGGGCACGATTCCTTCCACTGCTGGGGGGAGGCCACCAGCGGCCAGGCTCACCACTCCTGGGGGGTACCTGTGAGCAGACAACAGGAGAAAGCAGAACAGACTTACATCTTTCTTTGAAGCTGCTGCTAGCTTTTCTGCATGAACATCAGTCCTAAGCCTGTATGCTATTGTCACCAGCAGAATGCGAGGTCCTAATCGCACCCAATGACCTGCCTGAACTAGGCCTATGGCATAAGGTCAGTGACGGGCAGAATAAATCATGATAGCCATCAATCTGTCTGAGAAGGAGATCCACTTCTGTGCACAACAGAAAAGACCTACTTCGAGATTATTCCACTTTTCAACTTGAACACTTATCAGAAGAGGAAATCAGGAGGTTGTTCAGTGTAACTGAGCTACAATATTTATCAAATAACATCCCATTGGCCATTACTCAATGGACTGGGGAACTTTTATATACACTCTGCATGGGAATAGAGACATGGTCCTGTTACCTGTACGCCCCGTTGAGCTCTGGATGAATAACAGCAGGATCCATGTTGGCCCAGTGTGTAGCCTGGGTTAGGTAGTCTTTGTTGACGCAGTTTTTCAGACTGTCTGGAATGCGCCCTGGATCGGATTGGGAAAACCCGTGTCAAGCCCAAATGACATACCATGAACGTTAGTCACTGTTATTAAAATGCTTCCTAAGACTGAAACCTATCGGACCAGAAAGCAAAGACATCCCTTTACATTTTTCCTCCAGATTGTCAATTAATCAGTACATTATTAATTGGTAACAAGTAATAAGTGTATTTGAAACCTCACTGTATGAGACCACAGATGGAAAATCCCAGCCACGCCTCAGATCATATGCTATGTGTTGCACGCCGCCCAAATCCCCAAAAAGCGCTAATTTATTTGTTCGGCCTAGTGGAAGCTGTTCCTGTGCTGCACCATCTCTCCTGTTTGTCTTCACGCTTCACATTCGCACGTCTTCCATCATCATCAGCAGAAACCACCATTCAAATTTGGGGTAACAGTCGCTGCTAGGCAGAGTTATTTATTATAACCAGTGGAATGTAATGTCTGTGTGTGTGTGTGAGTGTCTGTGTGTGTGTGTACACTGTGTGTGTGTGTGTACACTGTGTGTGTGTGTGTACACTGTGTGTGTGTGTGCATCTGTCTGTACACTTCTGTGTGTGTGTGTGTCTGTGTGTGTGCGTACACTGTGTGTGTGTGTGTCTGTTTGCGCGCGTCTGTGTGCGCGTGCGTCTGTACACTTCTGTGTGTGTGTGTGTGTGTGTGTGTGTACACTGTGTGTGTGCATCTGTGTGCGCATCTGTGTGTGTGTGTGCGTCTGTACACTTCTGTGTGTGTGTGTCTGTTTGCGCGCGTCTGTGTGCGTGTGTGTGTGCGTCTGTACACTTCTGTGTGTGTGTCTGTGTGCGTCTGTGTGTCTTTCTGAGTGTCTGTGTGTGTGTGCGTCTGTACACTGTGTGTGTGTGTTTTTGTGTGGGTGTGCGTCTGTACACTGTGTGTGTGTGCTTCTGTGTGTGTGCGCGCGTCTGTACACTTCTGTGTGTGTGTGTGCGTCTGTACGCTTCTGTATTTGTGTTTGTGTGCGCGTCTGTACACATCTGTGTGTGTGTGTGTGTGTGTGCACGTCTGTACACGTGTGTGTGTGTGTGTGTCTGCATGTGTGTAGAAAAGCACATACAGTGGATGCTTTTCAGAATTAACAGAAAACAGTATCAATACACAGCTGTCTCAATAACAAAAAAAGATGTGGCATCACTCCATTATAACTGATCCATGACACCGGGAATCTTGAAAAAGACGTAAACATGAAGCTATACAGGTGTGTCGATTATGTGACTGATGGCCCTGTGTCCCCCAGGCTCCCGCAGAATTTGCAGCAACTGGCACTGGAAGCTACTTCCAGCTGATGGACACCACTGGCTATGGCTGACCTGTGGAGACCCTTACGCTGCCCAGCTTGATGCTGCCAGCCGTGGGCCTGTGACCACCGTCTGGGCAGTCTGCACCTCCGGGTCAGCGGCTTGGTTAGCAGCCACGTCTGGCTGACCCAAATTTAGGTGGGCTGCACCGACAGCTACCCGGGAAAGAGAGTCTGCAAGGCCGTGGTCCTTTCACTCGACATGCTCAAGGGCCTTAGTCGTTTGTGGCAGTGGGAGTCACTCTGTTTTTTATAACATGATGACCGAGGAAGTTAATCGACAGCAGCCTGAACTGCCAGAGAGCAGAGGGTCTATGATGAGTCTATTTTGGCCGAGGCGCTTGTAAAGCATCTTGTGATGCAAAAGATGTTCGGATCTAGAGAAGCTGGTGATGAGTATTTCATCCGGCGAGAAAAAAAAGGGAAATTGAGGTCCTTTAGGATGGAATCCATTAGCCTCTGAGATCTCCGTGCATCATCCTTGAGGCCAATCGGAATGAGACTCAAACGGGGTGACGGCAGCTGAGGCAGGGATGTCCTTGGGCCAGACGGGAACTTGGTAGTACATGCAGATGAAAACAACGGCCGCTATATGCAAGGAGTGGTGGACTTATTGTATTAATGCTGTCGCTTCCCACAATAAGAGAAGTAGTTTTGTGAGGTAAGGAAACTCCCCAACACAGGAAGGTGAATTGGCAAGCAGTAGCAGTTACAGAGGGTCGTTGTGGGAAGGCCACGGTCAGTCCTGGCACTGAAGTCTCTCATGGTGGGCATCAGTACACAGAAAGTCTTAGAAGGGGCCTGAATGAAATTCCAAGCGAAACGTTGCCCATAACAACATGCCTGTAGGTCTGCATCTACATTGTTGGTACCAGTGTCACAGGGAACAGCCGGACTGGGTTGGAATAGCAGAGCAGCTGTGTGGGAGAGTGACACTTTATTACCGCAACCCTGGGCTCTTCTGACTGCACACCAAGGGCCCTGGGCGTGCAGCAGCTTTCTGACTGGGGCAATGACAGCAAAGGGGCTACGCCACCACTTTAGCTAATTCCCAGAAGTCCTTAAAGTGTGAGCTGGCCCTGGCTTCTGCTGGAGAATGACTTCTTTAAAGACGACGCTGGGCTGACGGCTACCCGACAGTGTCAGCATGAGATCCATCAATCAGAGCGTCTCGCATCACCAGGGCCGGGCAAAGAGAGCAGCTGGCGGTCATTTGGATTCAGTCCCTCCAAAGCTCTCTAACAAGTATGTTCTTAGATTGATGCATTTATTACATTATCATCCAGCAGCTTTTCAAGCAGAACCCTGGAATCGTCTAATACCCTAGGGGTGCACGTGCGTGTGCGTGTGTGTGTGTGTGTGTGAATTAAGTTTATATTACACTGTGGGGACCAAATGTCCCCAACAGTGTGATTAAAAACCTGTTATTTTGACATTGTGGGGACCAATTTCAGGTCCTCAGAAAGATCTGTGAATACAGTCAAAAAACTAAAAATGCCAAAAGTCTTGTATTTTGTTTGGTTACTTATGGCTAAGGTTAGGGCTGGGTAGGGGTTAAGGTTATCATGTTGGGATTTTTCCCTCATGGAAATGAATGAAGGGTCCCCGCAAAGATATAATTACACCTGTGTGTGTGTGTGTGTGTGTGTGTGTGTGTGTGTGTGTGGTGCGGGGGAGGTCATGTATATATTACATTGTGGGCACCACAGAAAAAACTCAAAAACATCAAAAAATAAAACTAGCCACTCTATTCCAGTTAACTGTCCCAGTCTAAAAGTGTGGCATTTGCACCTCATCAGTCCATGACACTGAACACTGAACATGAACACTAACCACACTGGTGCCTGAACTGTATAACTCACACTCATGTGTTCTTCACTACAGGAAGCGTGAATATTCAACTACATTTTGCAATTTCACTGGGCATGAACCTTGGCCTGAACGCAAATACAATTCAGTTCACAGATGAATAATGACTGACATGAAAATAATGAAATGCTGTGACTAAATAATGGTAATCTTCGTAGTCATTTCATTGGTTGATTCCATTCTAAGTAATCTGGGGTAGAAGGATCTGCATGTAATTGGCACGTTATGCATTATAAATTCATTGCTATCTGTCAGATAATATCACTTATAATTCTCTTAAAATAGCAGTTATTAAGAATCCTACTTCCCAAGAATCCTAATCTGGATCTGAACAGCCAGTCTGCCTGTGATCAGCAGGCCGTCAAATGTACTTTAAATTTGATCTGCAAAGCATATATTTAATGACGTCCAGTTTCTCGAGGGCCTTTCTGATAAATGTTTGGGGGTAATTTTGATTTTATTCCCGCACTCCTAAGCCTCTTCCAAGCACTGGATGTACGGAGTTTCCTTGGGAAGGCTAAGCCGTCTCTCTCACGGATCTGCAGATAGGTGTGCTATCTGTCTGGAAGTAAGCGGTGACCCAGCTCATCGGCAGAGCCGGTGTGCGATTGGTGAGACTGATGTGGGGAGTGATTCAGGGACAGGCTCAGGGACGGGGAACGGTGACTGTACCTCTCTCCCGTGCTTCACGGATATCTTACTGATTCTGAAGTGATCCTCACAAGCAGCTGGTTTGCTTCCACTTATCATGCCAGTCGTGCTTATGAAGGTCCTAACAGCACCACAGCTTAATGAGTTAGGGACACAGTTCAGGGAGTCCTCCCCCGACCTGAGCCGAAGGCCCTTCTGTGACCTGAAGGGGGCGCCAGGGTGTCCCTCACCTGTGATTGCCCTGCGGATCTCCCTGGCGGCCTCCTCCCGCATCTCTATGGAGGCCTGCTCGCTGTACCAGGCAGCGTGGGGCGTGCAGATGAGGTTGGGGGCGTCTTTCAGCGGGCCTTGGTTGAAACTGAGAGATGGAACACAGGTTTTCTGTAATATAACTTAACTCTATAACTCTATATGTATACAGCACATTGTATCTTATCTTATAATATGGTAGATATTAAAAAAGAGCAAGATCCCTCACAATCTATGTGATCATGAGTGGTTGATTATATTTATGCTATGAAAAAATGCAAACTGGTTTTAGAAATCAGCTTGACTTCACTGCCACTCGTCGAATGACATTGACAGCTCTTATAATCAATTACAGCAATCATCCACCTAATATACAGTTCATGTGACAAATACAGTGACCGCCTGAAATATCCTGTTTAAACCTAAGGACAAAGTCAGTATGTATCTTTTATAGAGAGCTGGGGAAACTGGGAGGAGGTATATATACCAGTTCAGCCTAAATATGTGACATTGTGCTGGTTCTGACTGGCTGAGAATAGCAAGCGGGCTTCCCCAGTGAGAGAGGAAGGTGTTCAAAATAGGTTCTGTAAAAATGAATTGCCTCCCCCATGTCACATGATCCCGTTCATGGCCCCGCCCATTTTCACTGTCATCAAAGGCTGCTGCAAGAATATCGTCATTCCACCAGTACCGAATCTGACACATTTCATTTGTTATATCAATTTTAAAAAAGGCAACAAAAGCATTGTCACATGCTGAAATAATCTGTTTAGTAGCAGTTACTTACTTCAATGCATATGTGCGCGGCTTCCAAAGCAATTAATTGAATAAACATTTTTCGAGGGACAATGAAACCAAAATGCTAAACAGAGAATGCAACAAAGGCAGCAATTATATAAAACACCCCAGAGAATTCTGCATTGTCTTCCTTGGCCAGAATAATCCTTCCTTTTCCAGGGGGGGGGGGGGCACAACTCCGCGGTACATGGGGAGCAGCTGTCCGCCCATCTGTTAGCGTGAGTGTGCCCGGCCTCTGCCAGGCCGCCACGCGAGAGGTAGCATAAAGGAGGATAGAGGAGTGAGTCTGGGGTTAGGGTTAGGGTTAGGGTTAGGGTTAGGGTTAGGGTTAGGGTTAGGGCATGCCGATTCTGCAGGGCTGCTATCAGCAGCAGGGCACTGCTGCTTGCTGGTGCCAGATACCCCTGAGATGGGCGGCTCAGTGGGAGGGGGGATGCTCACCTGAAAGGCTCCGTTTCGTGTACGTCAAGGGCGGCCCCCCGTATCCTGCCCTCCTTTAAGGCCTGGGCCAGGGCTTTTTCATCCACCAGGCCCCCCCGAGCCGTGTTCACCAGGAAGGCCCCCTGGCGCATCTGCGCAAGACCCCAGGACGAGAAAACCAAAAATAACGTTAAAAGGCAGCCGTGCATCAAAGTGCATTAGCGTACGCTGGGTTGCCAACCGTCACGAATCTGGCGTGACACTCACGCTCACGCAAGAAATCTTACGGCAAATCTGCATTATTCCATTATGAACCTAAAATTAGCTACGTGATAGGTGTTGGGGTAGTTTACAAACCCTACAGACTATATATAATAAAAATTGTTGCTTACATGCAAATGTGTGTGCATGCGTGAGACTTGTCTGAAATTGAAAATCTCACTCCAGCCAGCTGACCCAAGTTGGGTGATTCCTAGTGTAACGGACACTCTTTACACATGTCGCTGTCAGGAAACCAAAAGAACACAGCCTTCGTCGGGTTTTGCCAAGAAAAGAGCAGAGAGTCCAATTTCCTTAGTGAAGTCATTATTAATTTGATAAGTGGGATTGATGTAAAATACAGGAGACACATGCCTTTAGAATTTACCTTTTAATCTTACTCTGAAACAACAAGCTGGCATGAAAAGGAGCTGAGCTGTTTGGAGATGGGTTCACACAGAGCTATCATCTCAAAGTTTGAAGGGCCGCAGTCAGAATGGATTTCTAGAAGTTCTGCTTCAAATTTTCCAACAGAACTCAGAGCCTAAGCCAAGTTTTTCCATGTCACATAATAGACACAATCTCACCTACATCCCCTACTAGATCTGGCACATCAGCAACAGCCATAGTGGCCAGATTGGTGGGTATTCTCTGTACATATACTGACTGAAGTTCTATTCTGTTCTTCCACAGTTTCATCACAGTAGAGTACCACACTGATTACAGCCACGTCCTGTCATCCAGCCATCCAGCCTTTATCACAATGCAACCAGACTGTTGACTCATCTTTGTGAACTGAAACATTTAACATTCATTCATTTAAAATTCAAAGGCATCTAAATGAGAGAAGCTAACCAAAAACAGACTTCAAAAAAATACCACAGTATCATGTATTTGGAGACATGCAAGTTGTATATATTATTATTCAGATCTGTAAACAACAACCAAAATAAATATTTATATTTATATTTAAATATATTAAAATACATTTAAATACATTGTTGCAGATGTACTGTAGCCCTATGAGAAATCAAATGAAACCGTAGTCAGTTTGTATCGACCATATTAAACTGGGCATTGCTAATGCTTTCTCACCTTTCTTAGGAAAACTCGTATTTCATACATATTTTTAATAATTTTCCCGCCATTTCAGCCATCAATAAAGGATTTCCTTTGGGTTGGATTCAGAATTCAAATTACGTTTCTTCGAAGTGGCGATTTTTCGGATCAACACATGAGTAAAAAAAAATTTAAATATCAATTTAAATGTAGGTTATTATAATTATACTGGTCACATAGTTGTTGCTGTTATTATACGTACACAGCTGCACATGGCCCGAATTTGTCCAGGAAGCGACATGCGCTAGTGTGACACAGTGCTGTCCTGAATGACCCTACAGAGACGTTTCCAGCACTGACTCTTCTCCAAACTTTAGCTTCTCCAAAGGAAATGGACAGCAAGACACCAGTATGGATTCACCACACAATACTTAAATATTGTGCTAATACCACTAAATTTTGCATGTTGATCATTTGAAAAACAACTCCAACATTCCTCAGCACTAATAAGAACTTAGGAACATAAGAAATTTACAAAGGAGAGGAGGCCATTCGGCCCATCAAGCTAATTTGGGGAGAACTTAACTAATAGCTCAGATTTAAAGGAACCCAGGGTTTTCTGTAAATACTTCCACTTATTTTAGTTTATTTTTAAAAAACATTTAGTTATAAACATATATAGAAACATTATAATAATTACTGATACTTTTATTGATCCCCGTAGGAAAATTGTCTTTTTACAGCTCCCTCATCTTGCTCTTTGTAGAGTAAGCTGTCCTCTAAGGGCAGCCACCTGGGCACCAGGGAGCTGGGGGTTAAGGGCCTTGCTCAAGGAGCCGCAGACATGCTGAGGCTGGGTTTGAACTGGTGACCTTCTGATTACAGGCACACAGGCTTAGCCCACTGAGCCACACACTGCCAAGTTCACAAATATAATCTCTCAGTTCAGACTCAATTTTTATACCCTGCTTGCCCCCTGTAACAGACACACCGCATACTGTAATGGTGGGCATTCTGCTGTCACTTGTTACATTTTCAGTTCTGATCCCTTAATTGCTAAAACGCTGTAACTGCTGTAGGTACTGGAGTTTGTACGGAACAGTCTTATGTATGCAGGTTTGTATGCAGAGCAGAGCTCAATAAAGGGTCTTAATTGTAAGAAACAATTGTAAGCAGTGTTGGGCATTTCAACTGCAGAAGCTACAAATCCAGACCAACTAGTTCAGCATAAAAAGTCACAGAGAATCAACTGGTTGGCAGAAACAAAATCTTGGTCTGGATTTGTAGCTTCTGGACCTGAAATGCCCAACACTGATTTTAAGTGAGGTTTAACCTTTCTTCAGCAAAATCTTAAAAAAAAAAAAAAAATTGTAATGTCATTTTCCAATTGGTATCTCTGTATTATCGAACCAGAAGGTCTCTGCCAAAGTTTTAGAAGTAAGCAAGGTTTCCTGGGACAGCATGTAGGACAGAGTGGGGCTCTCAATATGCCACACAAGACACATCCCACAGGAAGCCAACTGTACAACTACAAGGACCTATGATGTCACCAGTCCCTCCCACCCTCCCATCTGTAATGGAGACATTATATCAGAGGCCAAAATTAAAGCTGAGCTGCGGGGCTTTAGCCTGGGCTTTGGATGAGTTCCTTCTGGATGCCCATCTGCATATGGCGCACCACAGATGATCAAAGAGCAGGGAGAGAAGGCCACAGGCACGGACCAGCACCTGTTTGATGGTGAAGTCGTTGATAAGGTGATGGTTGTGCTCGTTGAGGCTGCAGTGGAGAGTGACGCAGTCGCTGTGGAAGAGGAGGTCCTGCAGGGTGTTGACACGCTGCAAGCCCAGGGCTCGCTCCATCCCGTCCGACAGGTATGGGTCGTAGAAGATCACGTTGAAGCCGAAAGCTTTGGCCCTCAGAGCCACGGCCTGCCCCACGCGTCCTGGAAGCAGGGGGGGGGGACAGGCGTTAGCATGGGAATTAACCCAGCGTGCATGTAGGGCTCTTCCAGACAAGTGTTAGATAAACTACTGCAGCAACACTGTCCTGGAGACCATAGTACCGCATTAGGAGATCCAGTGATGCATCTCTGACACTCAGTTTTTGTCTGAATGGTAGCTACAGAGCAAGAAGGATTTATATGAAATAGGTCCAAACCAGCATAGTGATTTCTTCTGCAGGACTAAAGTATAGGATATCAGCACTGTAAGGGAGCTCTGAAAAGAATGATTAAGGTATCACTCGCAATATCTGCGATGTCATTTTAGGATGCACATTTTCTACGGACTGTAAGGTTCCACTGCAGTCAGTCATTCATAAAAAAAAAATAATAATAATAAAAACATATATTACTTTAACTCTCATACTGTCCTCTTTGAACATCCTTATTCTGCTCACCTACCCCAGGCACTGTTAGGGGTCAATCCTAGTTTAGCTGTAGACTGGCACCAATGCCTTACAAGCCATCTTTTTTAGACTTTTCTAGAATGCCAACTGTGGCACCATCTGGGGAAAGTCAACAGTCCATATATTTCATCCCGCAGGGCTGACGAGTCTGGGCACCTGCGTCAGATAATCCTGATGATAAATTACTCGTCACAAAATTAAACACGTCGAAGATATATTCAGGCCTTGGTGTCAAACTTAATGCACATTACTCATCTCAAATTAAGTGGGAGTTGTTACCTCATATACCAAAAATAACTGTAAGAGAATGGTGGCGTTGGTCCTGAGGAAAGAGGCTTTCCCTAACTCCATTATAAATATTACAAAATTCTCAAAAGAATACCTAATGCGATGTTTCGGTAGTCATAAGTCAAGAATATGTGAGAATGTTAGATGGTTTCAGAAACCTCCTGCAAGAACAGGCCACCTCAGTCCCCCTACTGCACATCAAAGAAACCAAAAAAGGCTTCACTCTGCTTGTGCCAGCACAGATTACACCCACCACACGCGATTTCAAACGGTGTCCTGTCCAAGCGCTTCTAACGGCCTAAGAATTATGCATCCCCTCTATCTTAAAGGAACACCGCTGCAAAGGCTTTGCTCCCGCAATTCGAACCCAAGGGCCAGTGACCGAACAATCCCCCCTCTATTAATATTTGTCACAATATCTGGTCCAGCAAAATGCCTGACCACCACCTTGCACCGTCCACTGAATATTTCACAGTCACCTACTAAACATACCCATCTTCGGCTGGAGGTCAGGCTCTCTACATGTAAAACTGATGTAAAGAATCCATCAGCAATATGGCGTTTCGCAGTTTACAATAAGAGATGCTGGCAGAGCATATTAAAGGTCCAAAATGAAGGATGCAGCAGGAGACACTGGAAGGAGCTTCCTGGTTTATCTCTGTAGTCCACCCCAGCAGAAGACACTGGAAGGAGCTTCCTGGTTTATCTCTGTAGTCCACCCCAGCAGAAGACACTCGGCCATCTCAATAAATCACCGGCCTCACAACATTCCATCAGGTTAATCCCGACAGACACACAATCTCTCTGATTGTTCACATATACCTCCGGCTAGACCAGCGCTGGATGTTAAGTGGGTGTTTCAAGATGTTGTTTAGACCCTAGATGAGTGCGGTGTACTACAGTATAGGTGTAGTACAGTGGAGGTGTACTACAGTATAGGTGTAGTACAGTGGAGGTGTACTACAGTATAGATGTAGTACAGTGGAGGTGTACTACAGTATAGGTGTAGTACAGTGGAGGTGTACTACAGTATAGATGTAGTACAGTGGAGGTGTACTACAGTATAGGTGTAGTACAGTGGAGGTGTACTACAGTATAGATGTAGTACAGTGGAGGTGTACTACAGTATAGGTGTAGTACAGTGGAGGTGTACTACAGTATAGATGTAGTACAGTGGAGGTGTACTACAGTATAGGTGTAGTACAGTGGAGGTGTACTACAGTATAGGTGTAGTACAGTGCAGGTGTATTACAGTTAGTGATGCACCAATAAGGAAATTTATGGTTGATACCGACAGCCGATTCTTTCAAAACCTGATACCAACACCGACATCGATTGTTTGGCAGAATCTGCTTAAATAAGCACACTGCACCCAAATACATTTTGTTAATAAATTACATTCCAAAAATATGAAAAGGTATTTATTTTTTGGTAAGAAAACACCGATTGGAACATAACTTTTACGGCAGTGCTGCAGGACTTGTGCTTTTCAGAAACTCTTCATGCTATTCCCTGTCTCGGCTTAAACTGAGCAATCTAATTCGCGGAGGTGAAATGTCTATGAACAGATTATGATTATGTCTATGAAGATTAAATCTTATCAGAGCAATGTTTGTAAAATGCATTGCTAACATCATTTTCTCTAATATTAAAATACTTCCACACAGCAGACATTTCTCTAAGTGTTTAATACACGGTATCCAAAGCAATAGGGGTCACCATTCTGAAGGAAACTATCGGCAGTGAATTTCAGCTCATTTTCAACCATCGGCCGATGGCTGATTGGTGCTGTATCAACCAATACCGAAAGCTGGCTGATAGAATTGATCCATCTCTAATTACAGTGCAGGTTTACTACCGTATAGGTATAGTACAATACAGGTGTATTACAGTGCAGGTGTATTATAGAGCAGGTGTACTACAGTATAGGTGTAGTACAATGCATGTGTAGTACAGTGCATATTTAGTATAGTACAGACGTAGTACAATGCAAGTACAGTACGGTATGGGATACCATAGTTTTCTGAGGATATTAATATGATAGATATTTAGAATATCACAGGACACAAACACATTGTAGGACAGGATTAAAGGGCCAGTATATTGAGGGAATTGGCGCTGACCAAGGCCGATGATTCCCAGTGTCTCCCCGCGGATTCGGGCCGCCCCGGAAGCCACCTCGCGGATCTGCTCCACGCTCTGTACTCGCGTGCCCTCCCGCAGCGCCTGGTGCAGCCAGGTGGTCCGTCTGTACAGGTTGAGGATGTGACACATGGTGGAGTCCGCCGTCTCCTCCACTGAGGCCGCTGGCATGTTGCAGACGGCGATCCCTGCAGGGTGGGGGGGGGGGACAGAGAGGTCTGGGTGCTCGTACCGAGGGCAAGCGCCAAGGAAAACAGGTTGACTACGACTAGAATGAATTAAAGCCATAGTTAAGACAAAAAGATTACATAAAAATAAAACTGCTAACTGTTTTAAATATGGCCCATGCCGTACTCTATAAAATTCAGCTGGACTCAAACCGCCTCTGAAAATAATGCAAATGTTATCAGTACTAATTAATCACAGTGACAGATAAAACCATTTATTATCTCAATGAAGTCACTGTATTGCAATTAAAAACAGTGCCCTGGAACATCAGATTTTGTTCCTTTGGGTGTATTGTCTAGACTGGACAATGAGAGAGGAAGCTGGTATCGGGCAGAAAACAAAAAGGTTGTTTCACACATGTATAAACACAAAGACAAGATACACCCATTATCTTAACACAAGACACACCAAAGTAATACTACACATCTATGTACAAGACAGATTTGTTTTCTTTGTGTTTAAAATGGCTATAAATCAAATAATTGTAGGCAAACTTAGCTAAGAAAATGTACTAAAATGTACTTATTCAAACTATATAACCATAAATTAAGTCATGATTTTACTGTCAGAAGAGGCTGCAGGCAGCGCATGGAGACACTGCGGGAGAGAATGAGGAGGAGTGGCGTGACATTCAGAGGCCCGACATAATGACGCACTGGCGTACAGATGGAGCTTTTTCATCCCAGGTAACCATCAGAATCACTCTCTCATGTACCTCCTTATTTCTATTGGATTGCTTACATTACAGGTTTATCACAATATCAGGTTTTGTGGACCTAGATTTATACCACATTTCTGCAGCTTATACCCCATTCCCACAGCCGGCATGCCATTTACACACCTTATACCCCATTCCCAAACCCTGTACCCCATTTATACTCCTTATACCCTATTCTTACAACCTGTACCCCATTTACACACCTTATACCCCATTCCCAAACCCTGTACCCCATTTATACTCCTTATACCCTATTCTTACAACCTGTACCCCATTTACACTCCTTATACCCTTCTCCCATACTCTGTACCCCATTTCCACATCTTATACCCTATTCCCCACAGCCTGTACCCCATTTACACACCTCATGCAATATTCCCTCACCCTGTACCCCATTTACACTCCTTATACCCTATTCCCCACAGCCTGCACCCCATTTCCACATCGTATATCCTATTCCCCACAGCCAGTACCCCATTTACACACCTTATGCACTATTCCCCATAGCCTGTACCCCATTTACACTCCTTATACCCTATTCCCCACAGCCTGCACCCCATTTACACTCCTTATACCCTATTCCCTACAGCCTGTACCCCCTTTACTTTTACTCCTCAGTGTCCACGCATTGTCCTTTTCCCACTACATCATTTGCATATTTTTTATATCAATTTAACCACGGATATTAATTTCTCTTCATATATTGACCCTGACATAAAAAGAAATTGCAAAACCATTCTTACAAAACCAAGATGTAATTACACTGCTTTGTTAGTTAGCTGAGCGATGTTCTTGTCAAAGCTGACATTAAAATGGAGGAAAAAACAAATTATGCTGTTATTGTAAATATAATTGTGCTTTATCAGGGAAGGCAGCTGCAGAAGCCGGACGCTGGTGAACGTTGGGGCCCCTGTTCGATAATTTTTATGTACTCTGCTTAATATGAGGACCAGTGGGTATTTTTTTGCAGTTAATCTCAAAGCTGAACAAATGAAAACGCAGAGCAGATGCTACAAAAAAGACTAGCTCTGTCTGGATGTGTTTGAAACCTCTCGCACGTCTTTCGGTGCTCGAGGGTGACCGGAGGGATCTCAGAGGTGCCTGAAGAACAGATTAAGGATCTGATAGTCCTCTCAAAGTTCTGATTGAGCCAGCTGTCCCCTACATCTCTTTACCTTCTACAGCGACGATGGAGTCTTTGACAATGCACGAGACAACTGGGAAACGTGACACCTGCACAAACACTGCATTCGTGTACAAATCGGCTGGCTTCCATGGTAACGTCATAAAATCCTGCTGCGGATAAAGTGCCGTTCTTAAAACGAAAACAGATGAGCTACATGTGCAAAGATACTGTTTCATCATTGATGCCTCAGTGGGCTGAGCTGCAACCTCACACCCAGTGCTGGGCACTTCAGGCCCAGAAGTTACAAATCCAGACCGACCAGCTGAATACTCTGTGACTGCGACTCTTTATGCTCATCTGTCTGGTAGAAACAAAATCTAGGTCTGGACTTGTGGATTCTGGACCTGAAGTGCCCAACACAGCTCACACCCCTGAGGGTTAGTTCCTGCCCTAACACTGTGTGTGAGGCTAACACAGACCCCCTGTGACTCAGCCCATCACAAGTGGGGTCCATG
This sequence comes from Paramormyrops kingsleyae, assembly GCF_048594095.1. Taxonomy (NCBI): domain Eukaryota; kingdom Metazoa; phylum Chordata; class Actinopteri; order Osteoglossiformes; family Mormyridae; genus Paramormyrops; species Paramormyrops kingsleyae. The sequence goes on along the minus strand of NC_132808.1, from coordinate 7,485,719 downwards.
GATTTGTGCCTCTAAATTGGCCGTGATGTGTGATGGACTAGTATCCTGTGCCTTGGGTTTCTTCGGATAGATGACAGACACTCTGCTAACTCCTACTCAATCTGAGATTCTGGCATAATCAATGGTCACTGCTGTATTTCTAGCCAATCGCCATAAATATGGTTCATGAGAGGTCTGGTCTCTGCCTATGGGACAAACCATCACCGTACTTTAACAACAGAGCACACTCCTTGGGGTACTGGGGTGCCCCACATGTGCTGACACTAACCATCCATATCCCGGTATCCCGGTAAGATGACAGTTGGCGGGCATGGTAATGAAGAAAAGCATGATGGGATTGTTGGAAGACTCGCCTGGTCCAGGTTCGATTTAGGACCATCCTTGCTGCAGTTATCTTGACATTGTTGAAAGTCAACAATGCATTTCACCTCCAGGGGTGGGAGGGTTAAATTAAGAACAGGATAAGAGCAGAAACATGCCCTAAAGCATTACTAATTACAGTCTCTGCTAATTGGCCCTCCCTCAGTGAGACTCAGAATCTGTTGGTTTGTGAGAGTACTGCTTAATTAGGCAAAACAGAAGACAGAGTACTTCATACAACTCCTGATTTTGCTACAGTAAGAATGCAGGATATCCACGGGCGTCCAGCACACAAGGCAAAGTGATGTGCTGTAAAGCCCTACTTTCACTGGTGAAAGGCTATTGCTGTCTTTAATGCTGACTTGCATCTTTCAAATAACAAGGCAGCAGCCAGTTCGGTGCTGCAGAAGTTGGATTGGGAGGTTGCACAGGCATCTACAGGGCGTGGAACAGAGACCAAGAGGAGCAGCCCCGGGCTCCACAGCAGAGGCAGACAGGGGCGGCCCCGGGCTCCACAGCAGAGGCAGAGAGGGGCGGCCCCGGTTTTCAGAATAAAGGCAGAGAGGGGCAGCTCCGGAGCAGAGGCAGACAGGGGCAGCCCCGGGCTCCACAGCAGAGGCAGAGAGGAGTGGCTCCAAGCTCCGGAGCAGAGGCAGAGTGGGACGGCCCCGGGCTCCGAAGCAGAGGCAGAGAGGGGCGGCCCCGGGCTCCGCAGCAGAGGCAGAGAGGGGCGGCCCCGGGCTCCGCAGCAGAGGCAGACAGGGGCAGCCCCGGGCTCCACAGCAGAGGCAGAGAGGAGTGGCTCCAAGCTCCGGAGCAGAGGCAGAGTGGGACGGCCCCGGGCTCCGCAGCAGAGGCAGAGAGGGGCGGCCCCGGGCTCCGCAGCAGAGGCAGAGTGGGGCGGCCCCGGGCTCCGCAGCAGAGGCAGAGTGGGGCGGCCCCGGGCTCCGCAGCAGAGGCAGAGTGGGGCGGTCCCGGGCTCCGCAGCAGAGGCAGACAGGGGCGGCCCCGGGCTCCGCAGCAGAGGCAGACAGGGGCGGCCCCGGGCTCCACAGCAGAGGCAGAGAGGGGCGGCCCCGGGCTCCACAGCAGGGGCAGACAGGGGCAGCCCCGGGCTCCACAGCAGGGGCAGACAGGGGCAGCCCCGGGCTCCACAGCAGAGGCAGAGAGGGGCGACCCAAGGCTCGGGACGGGGCTGAGGACTCACCTAGGTCGCCCGCAGACTTGATGTCGATGTTGTCGAAACCGCTGCCGATTCGGACGATTATTCTAAGTGCTTTGAACTTCTCCAAGTCTTCCCGTGTTAACGTGATGGTGTGATACATGAGAGCCCCCACTGCTTCGTTCAGGACCTGCCAAAATGGGGGGAGGGGGTGGCAGGGGCTTGTCATGGCTGGGTCCTTACACATGCAGCAGCCCTAAGCCATCTGCTTTAAACGCTTTTATTAAAGCACAATATGAATTGTCCATATTTCATATGAAATCTCAAATAATGGTAAAACTAGTAAAAAATAGATTATTCAGCTCTTCTTCACTAAATTTTAACCCTTTAATAAAAACAAGCATGATCCCCCGTGACAGAAATGTCTACCAAGCAACCTGCATACATTTATTTAAATTCCAAATTTTCTAATTCAAATTCAAATTTTATTTGTCACACACCAATAATACACAGTATGACTTGCAGTGAAATGTCATTTCTTGACGCTCCATAACATAAAACACAACAGTGGGATACAGACGTAGCAGAGTTAGACAGGGTTAGATAAACTAAAGTAATCTAAAAAAAAATAAATTAAGATTGAAAAGATTCAACCCCCCCTCCATACAGATGTGGACCACCAGCATAAGCCACTGAGCCAAATTCTGGTTTAATCTGCTTCAGTTATGTTACACCAACACCAATTCACCTCAATGCACATGTTTGGACTATGAGAAACCAGGAAACCAAAGCAGAGAAAACAGTTCATTGGGGTTCTACCTTATAGACAGGGGAGTATGCTTTGTGGCAGAGGGCTTTAGCCACAGGGATTTCATTTGTTGGGTGTAGAAATGCTGGACTGATTTACAAATGCTTTTCTTCAGTTATGGGGTCTAATTGCTAAGTATTACATTCACAGTGCAGGAATTAAACCAGGTACTAGAGACCTGCTTCCCTCAATGTGATTTATGATTTTTCCAAATGGATTTGGGCAGCGGATGATGCCATTTAAAGTCATTTTAAAGGTAAATTCTCTTCCTTTTTAGCTTGAATAAACCTTGTTCACAGTCAATATTCTAGCATGACCTTCACATTCTGCTTTTTTTCAGCCTTGTACGGTCCCTAGGGGGGTATCTGGCCAGGAACCAGTCCTCCACATCCCATAGTATCACCAGAAGACGGTCATGGGCACTTTGCAGCTGCCGGATTCTCCTGCGACCTTCTGACACCATGGCCGACTTCTCAGAGACTGTCCTGCAGGGCTGCAGGGGAACCAGCAGCTAGATGTGATCTACGGATACGGGAGTAGCTACCTAAACCTCCACTTAAGGTACTAGATATATAATGTATTTGGCATTATGGGTAATTGGAGAGGCGGCTCAGTGGTTTATGCTGGTGTCTCACATCTGTAGGGTCGGGGCTTTGGATCTTTTCGACTTGTTTGATGCACAAGGAGTTTGCACGTTCTACTCAACGAGATGTAGGTTTCTCTCAGACCAAAGACATGCAGCTAGGTCACTCACTGACATTAAACTGCCCCTACCCTGTGCCCTGAGATGGTCTGCCATGCTGTGCATTGCGTCCCCCTACCTTGTGCCCTGTGATGGTCTGTCATGCTGTGCATTGCGTCCCCCTACCCTGTGCCCTGTGATGGTCTGTCATGCTGTGCATTGCGTCCCCCTACCTTGTGTCCTGTGATGGTCTGCCATGCTGTGCATTGTGTCCCCCTACCCTGTGCCCTGAGATGGTCTGCCATGCTGTGCATTGCGTCTCCCTACCCTGTGCCCTGTGATGGTCTGTCATGCTGTGCATTGCGTCTCCCTACCCTGTGCCCTGTGATGGTCTGTCATGCTGTGCATTGCGTCTCCCTACCCTGTGTCCTGTGATGGTCTGTCATGCTGTGCATTGTGTCCCCCTACCCTGTGCCCTGTGATGGTCTGTCATGCTGTGCATTGCGTCTCCCTACCCTGTGTCCTGTGATGGTCTGCCATGCTGTGCATTGTGTCCCCCTACCTTGTGCCCTGTGATGGTCTGCCATGCTGTGCATTGTGTCCCCCTACCCTGTGCCCAGTGATGGTCTGTCATGCTGTGCATTGCGTCTCCCTACCCTGTGCCCTGTGATGGTCTGTCATGCTGTGCATTGCGTCTCCCTACCCTGTGCCCTGAGATGGTCTGCCATGCTGTGCATTGCGTCCCCCTACCTTGTGCCCTGTGATGGTCTGCCATGCTGTGCATTGCGTCCCCCTACCCTGTGCCCTGTGATGGTCTGTCATGCTGTGCATTGCGTCCCCCTACCTTGTGTCCTGTGATGGTCTGCCATGCTGTGCATTGTGTCCCCCTACCCTGTGCCCAGTGATGGTCTGTCATGCTGTGCATTGCGTCTCCCTACCCTGTGCCCTGTGATGGTCTGTCATGCTGTGCATTGCGTCTCCCTACCCTGTGCCCTGTGATGGTCTGCCATGCTGTGCATTGCGTCCCCCTACCCTGTGCCCTGTGATGGTCTGTCATGCTGTGCATTGTGTCCCCCTACCCTGTGCCCTGTGATGGTCTGTCATGCTGTGCATTGTGTCCCCCTACCCTGTGCCCTGTGATGGTCTGTCATGCTGTGCATTGCGTCTCCCTACCCTGTGCCCTGTGATGGTCTGTCATGCTGTGCTTTGTGTCCCCCTACCCTGTGCCCTGAGATGGTCTGCCATGCTGTGCATCCCTGTGCTGCCTGAGACAGGCTCCATCCCCCCATGACTTTGACAATAAGTGGTTGGAAAATGAATGAATTTAAATCTAATAGCTCATGAAAATATTAAAATAATATTTGTTGTATTTTGCCCTTTCAGGATGAGTTAAAAGCTTTACAGACTGTTTTTTCATTTATTTCATTTTTAATTGAGTATTGACGTCTCAGTGAATAAATATGCTTTACTTATAAAAACAGTTTATTTGACTGATTTACTGAATGCACACTCTCAAAGCAGGATTCCACAAAACAGACTAATATATTTACAGACTTCATATTCAGAATTTCCCTTTTACACAACCACTGAGTGCTGAGATTAATGAGGACCCTTGCATTTCATAATTAAATGCATTTACAAAGCAGTTAGACCTAAATTAAAAAGCCATTCCTAAGTATAAACTTCTAGACATATACAACATGAAAAGTTTTTGTGTTTTTGTATTTAATGAATTACAAAATATTTCACCAGGGACTATTGATTATAATATTTTCAGCACTGCCAGTGGAGTTGCCCTTACCTGTAAATTCATTCAGCTGTTTCTGCAATTTTTATTCTTAATTCTAACCCCTTGATTTCTGTGATAAATCAATAAACTAACCAGTGGTAAAATTACAGTCAATGCAAAAAAATGTCTTATTTAGACACAGCATTTTACCCAATCTTTATATGTAGAAGAAAATTCTGTTTTCAATGAGCTCTTTTACGATGAAAACAGCCTTTTTGATCCCCTTAAACTTAGCCTTTGGTCAGAACCAGGAGAGCTCCCAGATGGCATTACCCATGATGCACTTTGATTGCCGCTGTGTCCCACCCCTGCCCTCAGGTCAGCCGCATCAAACCTCTCTCCCCTCCGATTAACTGCTTCCTCTTCTCTGTGAAAACCCCTTCCATTTGTTATTATTTTGTGAGAGTGGCCAGATTCCTTAATTAAATCAAAAGCAGAACTATTAATTAGCACAGGAGCATGGCTGCCGCAAGCCCGGCGCCTTAAACGGGCGGGCGGGCGGGGGGGGGGGGTACGGCGCCATCTGCTTCTGAGAACAGAGGAAATGTTCACTCGGATTCGGCCTGGCGATCCGCCGGGATGGTGAACAGCCCAAAAAAAATAAAAAAAACGTGCGCACACACATACACATACACTCACATGCACGCACACACACACTCACATGCACGCACACACACACAGGAAAACACGGCTCGCTGGCAGATCCAGCTGCCCTAACGCTTCTCCTGGGTCGTTGGTCCTGCCTGACCCAAACCCTCCATCCAAGGTGCCGCATCCGGCTCGTGTCAGGGTTACTTATCTTTTCGTTTTTGGCTCGGAAGGGAAGTGAGCAAATAACCATGACAAATGCCACAGAAATATCGCCACGTCAGTTAGCTAATGCTCGGATCTACAGCTATATACCAGACTGTTTCAAAATAATGCAGAATCAGCCCCAGTCTGGACTGGGTTTTCTGCCTGCTTTCAGTGGGCAACAGAGAGATGATGGTTATATGCGATTCTCATCACTCGATCAGGCATTCACCCCAACCGATAGTGACAATTTGGATTTTTAAGCAGCTGAGTTAGTGATGGATCCTAGTTGATTTTTCTGAGTGTTTACGGTCTTAAAAGTTTAAGGTGAATCTGAAATGACAGTACAAGGGAATTCCACACCGTAAACTCATTCCTGACACAGGGGCCTGTTAGGACTCCACTGTTTAGATCTGTACTGTAAAGAAGAGGGACGTTGCTAAATCAATGCTCACAGTATCTGTCACGCTGGATTAGTTAAGTGGTTAATCAGAGTTAGGCCTGTCACGTGTGTAACGGCTGTCAAGTGTCTTTAGAGATATCTGATCTGTGATAGACCTTCACCGAAAGCAAATAAGCCTCCATTCCATTCGTTCACCGGTTTTCTAGATTAAAACAGGCCGTTTGTGTTTGCTGCTTAAGCTAAGATTACGCAGCATGCTCAGCCTAAACAAAATACATCAAACATGCTAACAGTACATGCTTTTACATTCCTTTAACGGCACGCTTAAAAGCAGGAACATGCCACTGAACTCCGTCTGACAAAAAACATCAGAATCAAAATTACTGCAATAACTGCAGCCAGTTTTTTTTGGCCCTATCAGTCCTGATAATGTCCAAATAATAAAAATGAATCTTTAATAATGTATGCATCACAACATTTTGACAAAATTACTACCCAAAAAGTAAATTAGCCTTAATTATAAATGACACTAGATCTGAACCCTAAGGGAGTTCGCATTTCAGTCAAAGTCGGCATTAATGACGCCCAATATTTTAATAGACATTGACAATTTTTTAAGCTTAGGAGTTAAAATATTGTAATTGCTTATTGAGTGTCACCTGCCCCATGCCCTGAGGCAGGCTGCAGGCCCTTGTCCTAAATAAGCTTTTATGTAAAACGGATGGATGGATGGATGGATGGATGGATGGACAGACACTTCTTTGACTTGGTAGCTCTCAGCCATTTGTTTGCAAATTCAAACCGCCTCATTAAAGAACATGAATTCTTTTGTAAGCTTGAATGAACTGACGCGCTCTTAAATCAGACACCTGTCTATGTAAATTATGACGGCTGGAATCAGTCCCATTCATCTGCGTTCACATCAAACGGCCCCCCGCTCACATCCTAAGCTCTTCAAAGCTCACCGAGACACTCAAAGCACAAGCAAGCATCTGAAACCGTCTGCTTGCATTCATTATGCGTCCGGCTTCAGACGAACTTTCTGACAGGTAAAAGACGCCGATCGCTACCGGTAAATAAGCACACGGGGCCTGATGCGGCCGTATGTTTGCTACTTAGCGGCTCCACATGTCTATGACGCACATCTGGACACTTACTTACTCATGTAAGCCTTAACTTACTAAATAAGTAAGTAAGTAGAGCTTAATTGTCATCCCAACAATATACAATAAGTATACAGTGAGAGGAAATATCGTTCTCCATGACCATAAGTGCAACATAAAACACAACAACACAAAAGACAGATCACAATGAGAGAGAGAGGGGTAATAATTTACACAAAGCACAAGCATTTCAATTGCAAAACCCCAAATAGGTTTTACATGGCTTTTCAGCAGCGCATCAGAATGAGGATGGAATGAAATGCATGTGTGGGACCAGGGGGCTTCCTACAGGCTCCAAACCCAACACAAGCAGCATTCAGCCAGCAGAAAACTGGGCTAAAATGCGAGCAGGGCATGGAGGGCCTCGGCCAGACTGACCCGGCTGACCCAAACTGTCTGGCTAATTACCCAGCTGTACAGGGAGGGGACCTTCCCAACTGCGGTAAAAGGGCCCCGCACGCAATGGTAATACACTAAACACTTTATTTTCGAGTTATTTGCCACAGTACAAACTGAAAAAGCAGGAAAATTGAGATTAAACAAGGTTACTGATTTGAATAATCACACTGGTACAAATGTCTGAAAAAAACATTAAATCTTTCTAATGAAAGGAGCAGTTTTGGCTGTCTGTAGGGGGACTCAAAGCGCATTAGCATGAGCAGACCGACAGCAGCCGGTGACGGGCAGACTGACGGGCGCCGGGAGGTCCGTGGTGCCTACCTTCTCATGGATCTCCTGCGTGGACTGAGCGTCACAGAAGGCCACCGTGGCCACGTCCTTCAGGATAGGCATCTCCACTGTGCAGTCACGGCCATCCAACAGGGCCACGAGCGGCCGGGGGTGCATAGGCCCGTTCATGATGGGGGGTCGAATGCCTGCGGGGGAGGAGGTGGTCAGCGGAAGCTTCCAGATCACTTTATAGATACACCCCAACAACCAGAGTGCCAGTGGAAACGGAACCACAGGAAACTCCCAAGGGAAATGTTTTCTCTCAGCCGCAGAAGACCTTTGTTTCCCATAGAATATGTGACAATGACCAGCAAGTGCAGGTAGTTAGAGAGAGCGCAACAATCTATATAACCTGGAAAAATGAAGCAACAAAGCGAAACATCAGGACTAGAAAAAACAGCCAATATTTCACTAAATGATTCTGTACATTTCCCAAATGAATGGTGACATTATATATATATACACAATTATTTTTTGATCCACTAACAGGCAATTAATGATAACGATGGACAACAATTTTTAGCCTCCTGAATTTTTTGTTTCTTGAAGAAAACTGGGAATTACGAAAAACAACTTCAAGCTGAACATGAAAATACTTTCAGATTTGCTATAATCAAGTAGAAGCTGGAGAAACATTAAATGAATTTAAATTTGATTAGATTCAGCATGTCTAATTGCATAATGATGCTGACACATTGCGTTAGTACAACTGAGCTAAAAGTGTCAAATCCACTGATTTTCATTTGTAATCGGCATACGATGCCTCTCGTCTCCATGTCCAACGAGAGTCAGCCAGCACTGACGGCTTCCCTGGGAACACTTTCCCATGGCTGTAGTGTTCTGGTGATACCTTGCACCATGTTTTTCACTGACCGCAACAAGATCAGCAGAAGCTCATGTGAGAATGTAGAAAATGAATTTTCAAAAACGTGTTGCACTACATGGTTTTGCATGCCAGAAGCATGTCATCAATCAGCTGCATATAGTCTGGTGCTTCATAGTTGCCAAGTAAATTCTCAACGACATCCTTGAAGGCCTTTCATGCTATTTTCTTAGGACCCCACCAGCAGATCTTTTAACTAAAACGTTCTTGGTGGCTCGAAAGACAGACATTTTCGTACCTGGTGACAGCAAACGCCATTCCACTTCTGCTTTTGACAAAACTAAGTCCCTGAGCGGGTCATTTAATTCTGGCCGTGTTATCAGGGGACGATAACCAGGCATCATCGCTCGAACACCTTCACCGTCGCTTTCCGTATCTGGTTAGTGCATTGCGGCATCTTCACCTGCCTCGTCGTCTTTCTGACAGCTTCGGTGCTGGCAAACTATTGTCCTGCTGCACTGCTCCCATAGCCGAAGGCAGGTATTTGATTGATTTCTTATTTTTAGCAGAGAAGCAAGATACATTAGTCAGTCCTTCGCCTGATCCTTCTGTTCTCACCATATCGTCAGGCAAATGGCATCGACTCCGGAGTACCTCTGAGCAAAGCTCTCAGGTTGACAGCCCATGTCGCACAGCAGCTAAGACCAGCCCAAGGTTTGTCGTAGTCACCAATTTGACAGCCGTAGTAGAGCTGATAGGCTATTTAATAAGAGCGTCTTTCAGCCTTAAGCGTATACTTGCCACAAATGTCACAGAACGTATCGCGGCTATTGAGACATTGACGAGACAATTCTTCGGTATTGAGTCTTCCTGATGACGGCGCTATTAATGCTATTATAAATGCTATTTTTAAGTAGACTCACTGTGCTATTGCCTGAAGCACACGTTCTTGGACATGCGTTCAGACCGTATCAATGTAATTCACAGCATTTCTATATGCGGGCGGCTTTTATAGCCCGTCCGCCATCGTCTTGCCTGACTAAGCATGACCAGGCATGTCTAAGACAGCATTGCGCTGAGGAAATGCCCAGATGTTCCTGGACTGACCAAAACAGCTTTGGGGACAATATACTAGTAGACTTAAAATATCACAAAGAAAAAAAAAATAGTAAGTGTTAAATTAAGTGAAGATTTAAGGTGATTTTCATAATCAACAGCCTAACAACAATAAAATATACCCAAAAGTGTTCAAAAATCTAAATCTTAATTGTCCAGCTGCATGTGACGTTGATTTATACTGCGATACCTCTTGAAATAACAGGTGCAATGCTGTTTAGGTTAAATGAAATGCTGTCTGGTCTCTCATCTTATATGGGGATGGGGAATTAAAACACTCCCTCTCTATTGTTCTGAATGATGTTAACTGTGTCGCTGTGTACATAATAACAAAATAGCTTGAAGCACTGCAATCAGCCGGGTTGGGATTTAATTGGCAGGAGATTCAGTGTCAGTGGGGGTTACAACCGAGTTAACACTCAACAAGGCGGCAAGAAGCAGCTTTAAATCTTTTGAAGTGTCAAAAATTGTGCATCCTCGTGTTTTGACGTCTACTTTTAATTTAGCTAGCTTTTATGCCAATTACTGTTTGGCATGTTGGTATGAATTAAAATATCGTGTCAGTTCAATGGCAGCAAATGAATGTAACTCAAACCCACACCAAGTGGTCCCTTGGCCCAAAGAATATGTACCGGATTCCTGTCCGGTCTTTGCCAGGAAATGTCCGCCTGAATCATGAAGCTGAACTTGAAAAACAAACTGGGCTGGCGAAAATATTTACAGTTTTTCTCCTTACAACAAAGGTGTCTCCAGAGCATTTCCATCGGAGTCAGAGGGGTGCAAACAATCTAAACTGCAGAGGGCTCTCACCCCCGATTCCAGTATTTTCAGTGCAATTTTCCGTATTAGCAAGGTTCTCAAAAAAGCACGTATGGTTCAATCACCGCGAATCGGAGCAATCAGCACAAAAAAGGGGGCAGAGCGGCAGATCAGTGCAAGCAGAGAAAGCCGTGTCAGAGACTGTGTATTTTCACATGCCGGTATCAGATAGTGATGTTTATGTCCACGCTATCCAAGTAACCATCTTGATATGACTGATCTTTGGAAGGGTGCCTTTCATGGGGAACAGTTCTGTCTCATAGGTAAATTCAGCTGTTACTGTGAGAGAGAGGGCTGTGGAACAAGCCTAGTGAACACAGGAGAATTCAGCCTTGACTGTGAGAGAACAATGTAATGCAAACCTACTGAACACATGAGAATTCAGCCATGACTGTGAGAGAGCGCTGTAATGCAAACCTATTTAACACGGGAAGATTCAGTCGTGTTCCCAAATTGCCGATAGGTGTGCATGAGTGGGTGAGTGTGCCCTGTGATGGGTTGGCGCCCCATCCTGGGTTGTTCCCTGTCTTGTGCCCATAACCTCCAGGATAGGCTCAAGACCCCCCGCGACCCTGCACAGAACAGGTGGTTTTAGAAAATGTATGGATGGATGGATGGATTGATTCAGTCGTGACTGTGAGAGAGCACTGTGGTGCAAACCTACTGAACACAGGAGGATTCAGTCGTGACTGAGAGAGAGCGCTGTGGTGCACACCTACTGAACCCAGGGGGATTCAGTCGTGACTGTGAGAGAGCGCTGTGGTGCACACCTACTGAACCCAGGGGGATTCAGTCGTGACTGTGAGAGAGCGCTGTGGTGCAAACCTACTGAACACAGGAGGATTCAGTCATGACTGTGAGAGAGCGCTGTGGTGCACACCTACTGAACCCAGGGGGATTCAGTCGTGACTGTGAGAGAATAATAATGTACAGAAGTGCATACAAACATTCCCAATAAAGTTACTGCATGCACTCGCATACACATGGCAAGTCAAGACACAGTGCAGAAACGGAGAAACACACACACTTGTCATGGCCCTCCAAAGCTCTTCAAAACCTCCAGAATCCCAGGATCCTTCACTAAACATGGCTGCAAATCGTGCACTTCCAGCTGGGTCTACGTCTGTCTACGTCTGGCAGGGAGCTTGGGAGGCTTTCATTTATCTACGGACAGGTTTTCTCTACAAACAATCTCCACAGGTGTGAACGGAAGATGTTGCGGGCCAGTCAGAAACAAGTACTTCAAGGGAGCGGGACGGGGCCCAGCACAAGTGGAGCAGCGGCCAATCAGGGTCAGATGGAATGAGGAAGACAGTACAGATCACACCGAAGCCCATTCATGAAATCAGCTTCATGGGTGAAGTTTGCAACTGGGTGAAATTCCGTCTGACAAAAATATTGTGCTGTACTGTTTACCACAACAAAATGTGGGTTCCTAAAATGGCCAAAAAAGCTTGCCACAAACTGGCAGATAACGTGGGTATGTCTATGAACTCCTGAGAGCCAAGAGGGAAAGCAAGAAGAACACAACACATGTGACCATGTGGTAAGGCACAGACAGTGATTAAACCCTCCAAAATGAGGACCTCATGCCACTTTAAGGGGTGAGAACAAAGCTTATTTTACAGACAAACCAGTAATGTCACTAATTCTGTACTGGCTTAGATACAAATGGCTCAGATTTCGACACAGTGTGATCGCCAAATCTGTAGAACACGGGCAGTCTGTATCCCTCCGAAGTTTATACACCACAGCCAGTCTCTGTAACCATAATGTCTGTAAAAGACAGCTGGTCACTATCCCTTTAAAGTCTATAGAACATTGCAGGTCGCTATCTCTCGAACATCTGTAGAACATAGCCACTCTTTCTCCCTCTAGTGTCTAGAACACGACCAGTCTCTGTCCCTGTAATGTCTATAGAACACGACCAGTCACTATCCCTCTGATGTCTGTAGAACACGGCCACTCTCTCTCCCTCTAGCCCCTAGAACACGACCGGTCACTGTCCCTCTAATGTCTGTAGAACACGGACAGTTACTGTCCCTCTAACGGTGACTGCCTTTCTAATGTCTGCAGAACACAGCCGGTCTCTGTCCCTCTGACGTCTGTAGAACATGGCTGGTCACCAGCTTTGAACATGCAGTAAAAGACAATGCGTTTGATCTGGGGCACCTGGAACTAATGTATTTTTCTTCATGATAGATGAAAGGCAAAGAAGGTGCTTTTTGATGTACCAGCCTGTGGGAGAACTTCCCTAGGGTGCAGTTTCTGGAAACTTCAGCATGAAAAACCTCAGCATCACATACTTATAATGATACTCTTAAAGTACATTGTAAATATATTTCTGCAGAAAGCTACACCTACAACAGCGGTCCAGTCACTGGCCTCAAAAAACGATGAAGATGACAGGATTAGGCCGACGTTGACCCCTCCCAGACAGCTGAAGTGGAGGTGAGAATTTTTAAGTTTGCTTTGGAAGAGAGAATCAAAAATATGAAGGTGGGGGGAAGAAACTAGTCAAGCAGGATTTGGCAATCAAGCGAGAAGCATGAGCAGCATAAAGGCCGAGCTGTTATCTGAGCTGCTGTGGGTGTGGTTTGCTGCTGCGGCTTCAGGTGCGTCGAGTCGTGTCAGCGCACATCTGTGGGCAAACAGCACGGCTAGGCTGTGGCGACACCGGCGACGCCCCCCGAAGGGCGGGAAGCACTCACCGCGAGCGGAGATGCGGGCTGAACTCAGGTTAACCTTCCATTCTCACCCTATCAGCATGTTTCCTCTGAAAGGAAACCTTCCCTAAGAAATACAAATATTAAAAGCAGAATATGATACCCACTGAAGTGTAGCTAGTGTTTCGGGGGGTGTATGATGCCACCATAGCGGTGATAAATGGACGTGTGTGATTGGCAGAGGACCAGCACGCAAACCCACACACCCTTCGTCTTCACACTCTGGTGAACTTGCTAACTGCTTTAGCGTGTGTCCGTTCTTATAGAGTTCATTGACCCGAACCGTGAGAACCATCAAAAGGGTGTTTTTTCACCATTTTTCCCTGCACAGTGAGCTAGAACTCACTGTTAAACCACCAATTAATTTAATGTTCCGAATAGTGAATTTGCATTCCTTGCATGTCAGCATGAATTCAGTGTTGAAGGGCTATTCTGCCGCTAAATTAAATTAAGTCTCCGAACGGATTCCTCCGAAGGAGCGGGCGGCCCTGCGGGTGATTCTGCGAGGCCTGTTTTCCGGTTTTCCTCACCAGACTGCCAAGCATTGAACATACGCTCTCTACACGACATAAACATCAACAATCTCCACCGTGGGTCAGCTCTCCCTGTCACCACAGCTTTGTGGTGTGTAGCTAAGCGGGCTTAGCCTCTGTGGCTGTGGTCAGAAGGTCGCAAGTTCGTGCCCCAACCCTGGCAGAATAGTCACATGACTAGGACCCCCAAACCAAGGCCCTTAACTCCTAGCTGTATGCCCCCCCCCTGCCTCACTCCCCCATTCCCAAACTTGCTCACACCTGTCTGAGTGTCTCGCAGAGACCAAGATGTTTTAGGTGAAGAGAGAATTTCCCCATTAATATATTGATGAAGTAGCACTACTCCATTCTAGCTTGGACCCCGCATACCTGCCCCAAAGACTCAGGGAGCAGTAATGGACGTGCTCCTCATCTTCTGCTGATTCCATGTGGTCTTCGTGCACCAGCCCAGTTCTGCTGGGGTTACACCCCAGCTAATAAAGCAGTGTTCCTTAAATGGTATGGAATGGTATTGCTGGAGTAATTCCCAGCCGGGTCCCACAGAGGACCTCCGTGCTGCATTCACGCCCTGGACATCTCACAGCAGCAACTGCAGGCTGCTGACATACTTAGCGGGAAGTTTCATCCACACATTATTTATTTGTTTAATTTTTGACAAAGCCGTGTCAGACAGTCCTGGCAGGTGCTGTGGGTTAAGACATTGCTCTGGGGGCCGGCAGTGAATTTTATCTGCACTGCTCTTAACCCACTGAGCCACACCAACCCCCAGAATCACTGCAGTGACTGGTTAACACTTACAGCCCCCGCACATCCTGTTTTACAACCCCTCACAAAAATTCTGTAATAGACACTGTCCCTTTCTATCTAAGATAAGATAAGATTAACTTAATTGATCCCAGGAGGGGGGGGGGGGGCATTCTTGAAATCTTTGGCACTATAATAAGGACTCAGCCCCTGTGGACCACTCCAATAAACATTTTTTCTAACCACTGTAATACAAACTACAGTACACAGCATCCCCCACTGTAACACACTGCAATACACAACTAAAGCGGCTCACCTGAGAATGCACACAAAGTTATGTTACTCCAGTGGTGCATTCTTCTGATGTGAGTGTGAATATGTTTAATAATTCACTTGTAACACATCTGCACAGCCTAATTAAATGGAATCACACACAACCTCTTCCTAATGTAGATGTAAATGGAGTGGATTTCTTCCCTGCGTGATGAACCTCATTTATATACATAAAATGTTCTCCACATACTTCTGCATGTATTGTGGCATTCCACGTTTTAGCCGTCAAACGCATCCACTTTTAAAGCAGCAGTGACCTACAAGGCAACTGAAGCCAAACCACATTATTTATTTACCTGATGCTTTTATTCAAAGCAACACATTTTTAAGTGCTTCACTCAAGGGCCCAACAGTAAAACAATTCCGCCAACAATGGGATTTGAACCAGCGACCTTCTGACTAAAAACACAGTGCCCTGACCTACTGAGCTACAACAGCTGCCAGGGTATGCAGTGCTATGTGCTCATATTGCTGGGTGGCTCAGCAGCTAACAGAGAAGCTCCAGGGCCCAAACAGGGCCGATTCGGGACCCGGGGAGCTGCTGTCTGCTTTGATTACAGCCCAGCCTGGCGAGAAACAGAAAACTACCAAAATACTAGCAGCCTGCCCACGATCTGAAAATCACCCTTAATTTGTACGAGAGAGTGACTGCAGATTATGTTCAACCATGTAGTTATTAATAACTCCTTGCTTTTCGCTACAATGACCGTGATTGGCTACTCAATGAGCCAGTACTGTGGGTCTCTCCGAGATTTCTGAAAAACCCAACTCAGAGCGGTTTTGAACCAGGAGTGCTTTCCATCTCTCACATTCACAGCCTGCTGCCAAGAGCTTGAATACGTCCACAGACACACTCATTGATTCTCCATCCTTCTGAAAACGGACTTAAAAACAAGGACACAGATATACCACTATGCTAGCCTAAGATGATAAACTCAGCTGCACTAGGAAGGTTTATTCTTATTGATATTAATTTTCATTTGTGGAGATTATGGACTTAAAAATTCACAGAGACCAAATGCCCCAACGACGTCAGAAAAACCTGTTATCTTGATGTTGCGAAGGCGATTTTTTTGGTCCCCACAAGGGGAAACTCAATTCTTTAAAAATCTGTGACCACAATCATAGAACTAAAAATGCCAAACGTCTTGTGTTTTGTTTGGTTACTTATGGCTAAGGTTCGGGCTGGGTAGGGGTTACGGTCGTCATTGTTGGGATTAGATTTTTCTCCATAGAAATTTATGGAGAGTCCCCACAAAGATATAATTACAAACCTGTCACTCTGTGTGTGCTGGACACTGTCTTGGGTGTGTGTGTATGCATGGGGGGGTTCTGCTGGGCCCGGCTGCCCCACGCTGCCTCCTGTGAGTGACAGCACATCAGGGTGAATTAAAGCTGCGCTCCCCATCCCTTCATGACAGCTTCTCATTACTGATTTAAATTATATACAAAATGGCCTCCAGATAGCTGTCCTCTCGCACATGATTTATCTGCCCATTAGCAGCACGCGGCTCGGCTTCTCCGATGGAAATTTTAATAAACTACAGCCAGCCGACATTAAAGAGGAAATCCAAGTATTACATGGTGATCTGAAATCTAACGTGATATTTATAAGTTTTTAACAATGGGGGACTTTGCCAAAGATGGACATTTTTATACAGGCATGGGGGTCTTGACTACATTTAAATAAGCAACTAATCATTTAAGTGGTACATTAATGAATCAGGCAGACATCAGCCGACCGGTTCACATTATCACTGAACTGCACTCATCAGAAAACCTGCTTAATGAAGGCGTAATCTTACATAATATTTTAGGCTGGAAGATTATTTCAGTAATAAGCAGATGTCAGGAGGGCGAGACTCCAACCTCTAGGAGATGTGAGCTGACTCTGGGATGTGGCCATTCCCTCATTGGGAGGGGGGGGTGCCATCGCTGACCCCGTCTACTCTCCCCCCCCCCCAGCCAATGGCACGCTTCGCTGCTGGCCAATGAGGCAGCAGACACTGACACCCAGCCAAAATATCCTACTGTCCCTTAAGGATGCAGATGGGGTGTCCTCACAAAAAAGCACGGGTCACCCCCAAAGTGCACAGGTCACCCCAAAAGTGATCCTCCCCCTTACAGCAGCACTGAGCCCGGGGCGACCAGAACCACATGACAAGACACTGACACACTGCTTGTCAACTGAAAATCCGTCACGTACTAAAAGTCCCTAATTAAGAAAATATATTAAACAATATTTCATAAGCATCCACCCATTTTCTATACCTGCTAGTCCTATGCAGGGTCATGGGGCCTAGAACCAATCCTGGACACAATGGGAACAAGGCAGGGAACAACCCAGGATGGGGCTTCACGCCATCACAAGACGCATACAGCATTTACACCAATCCAGGATTCGTAACTCCAATCAGCCTCAGCGTGTTTTTTTGGACTATGGTGTGAAACCAGAGCACCTGGAGGAAATCCCATGACGACACGGGAAGAACATGCAAACTCCACACACTAGCAGCCATGGTGGCGACCCGAACCCTGGCCCCAGAGGTGTGAGGCTACCATGTGACCCCAGTATTAAACAGAACTTAAAATAGCATAAAATAAAACACACACAATGTAAACGACAAAGTCACCAAACACACTGTTATGTCAATTTTAATAAAAGCACAGCATGGAAAAGGTTGGAAGATAAATAGGTGGGTGGATGGATGGATGGATGGATGGAAGATAGATCTGCAAACTTATGCTGTATTGCCTTTTCCTTTAAGATGGAGAGAGCACTCAGTGCCACGACACCGGAGCCCATTGTGACGGGAGGAATGCAAAGAGGACGATATGACTTTAATAAAGAACAGCGTGTAATCGGAGCCCTATGCTTTGTGCTCATATTGCGAAGAGAAAAATGTGTAACAGCCAAAGCAGGGGCGCGTAGCATGACGCGGGAATGCCACGGCTAGCACGATGTGTCCGAACACACGGCCCGCGCTACGGGGGTGGGGTGGGGTGGGGTGGGGGGGGACTGGCCCGCTGGGAAACGCATTAGAGCATCGCTGGGCAGGAGTCGTCCCAGAGGGGATGGATCTTTCGATATTACACGGCTCACAGCCGGGCACTGAGCAAGCTCAGAGTGTAAGGCGCTTAAATCTCCATCCCAAAATAACTGTTTGGCGCTGCGATGTTAAAGTGCAGGATTCCATATGCAGCTAGAATCCAGTTTTTGCTTTAATGATCAGATCAGCGGTTGTGGAAAATGGAAAATGCATGGTTATTGAAAACTGATACAGTGGGTGGGTGGATTTATATTTTATATTCTTGTATGGCCTGGGATTGGATCCAACACCCCCCCCCCCCCCCCACAAACCCTGACCAGGAAAAGAGGTTAAAAGATGGATGGATGGATGGATGGATGGATGGTTTTTATGTTCCAAGAAAAGTAATTAAAGAGAGAGAAGCCACAGCTCCTTTCCAGAGCACTGGGAGATGGGTGGAGTGAGGTTCTGCTGGGGATGGTGACCATTGCTCCCAGTTCTGGAGTAACCCTGAAGTCATCGGGTCATGGGGGGCAACGGGGAATATCTCACGGTTGGGTAAGTTACCCGTAGCGGGAGCTGCAGGGGGTTTACATTTATGCACTTGACTTTCAGGGTATTTAATGACTCTGCTGTCCCTCCGCATTAATAATGGTTAATTTACTCCCAACTCGGACAAGCAGCAGCAAACCAGCAGCAGCTAAAGCGTGAAGAGCAGAAACATCACATCACCCTCTCCCAGCAGCCAATCAGAGCACGCGGCAGTAAACACCTCTATCATAGGTACACCAAGGGCCTCCGACTTCTGCTGAGTGCAGAAACATCACATCACCCTCTCCCAGCAGCCAATCAGAGCACGCGGCAGTAAACACCTCTATCATAGGTACACCAAGGGCCTCCGACTTCTGCTGAGTGCAGAAACATCACATCACCCTCTCCCAGCAGCCAATCACAATCCTCAACTTAATGATGCTAAAAATAAAAGCTTGTTTTACACTTTGACATCAAATATCCTCCTTTAGATACTGTGGTGATTTGAAAGGCAGACGAGCTACAAAAAAATACATTAATTACGTATAAATGCAGACTGCCCTACGCTCCCTACAACCCAAACCAGGATAAGTGGTTAGAAGATGGATGGATGGATGTAGCTATTGGCCAGAGTGAAAATCAAATGGTTAATCGCTGCATGGGTCATCTACAGAAGCAAACACGCACCCCTGATATTACTATTAATTGTTGGTGCAATTATCAGAGAAATGTATGATATTGCTCAAGCCTGCAATATGTTTAAAGCACTAACCCAGCACTCAAAATGAACAAATTAAGAATACATTTTGTACTGTACCTTCCAGAACTACAACCACACAACACATTTCAGCTAATAACCAAACCAGGCAGGAAAAAGACATTTCCCAGCCACTTAACCTCTGAATAATGTCCAGCACAGCTGTCTAAAGAGCATGGGGAAGTCATTGTTCTCATCTCTGGGGGCTTAAGCTGTACTGCGGGTCCTTCCGTTTCAGTCTGGCTCATAGGAGCCCCCCAAACATTAAGAAATGGATTTTTCACACTAGATCGCTACACCAAGTCATGCAACGCGTGACTGAGTGTTAAGACCCATTACCTGCCTACACGGTCTCCAATTGTGTTGGTGTGACAGCCTCCGATTTCAAGGTCATAAAGACCGTTGGGAACACACTGCCCTACTGTCCTTCCTAAGCCAGCATCAATGAGCATGGAAAGACGTGGGAGAGATGGGAAAGCACTTAACGCGGCACGTTAAGGGCAAGCTGAGCGGCCCCACCGTGATCGGCGTGTCGAGCTGGATGGCCCAAAATGCCTAATTACTACTTGCAGAAGTTTTTCGTGGGTGTTGAGACCTCCGAAACAAACAAAGTGATGCATAATTAGCCCCTGGGCTTAGATTGGTGAGAGCTGAAGGGAAATGTTTTAATTTCCAGATGAGGCACAGTCAAAGTGTGGCAACTAAACATCATCTCAGTGCAAACTAGCCTCACAGAGCAAGGCCTGCTAATCGCAAAGCAAGACCCAAGATCCTTATGCAACACAGCTTCACATAAACCTACGACAAAAGTCTGGATGAAATATTACAGTTCTATGAGCATCATTAAGGCAACATCCAACGTAAATATATCATAACGATGTCTTGAAGAGATATCGTGCTTCCATAAGCCTGTAGCAACACTAAGCATGTGCATTACTGATAACCTGTGGATCACACAGTGTGGTGAACCTCTGCTAGTATGTCACACCCTGAAGGACCTGGAGGACAGCAACATGCAGAAAGCCTGACGTGGCACCTAGACAGGAGGTGGCTCTACTGAAGTTTACTAGACTATTTGGGGAAGGAAATGATTTGGGGCATAACGGGAGAAAAGATGCCGTCGCTTCAGCAGACTGCAGTCATGACACGGAGGTCACAGAAGAGCCACCGATAGAGCAATATGAGCTCTTGTGAAACGCGGGAGACGTGCGAAACACATCAATGTGTCAGGACCAGAACCATCTGCAGATCAGTATTACGTGATAAACAGCTGTGGGAAACCGTCACATATTTTATTAGCATCCAGCGTATGCTGCCTTCGGATGCAGATGGAAGTCCATCACAAAGCGGAGCAGAGCTGACCAGCGCAGTCAGCATGCAGCCCTGTCTGCACACTGACACCACTATCTTAGGTTATTACAGTCCGTAGTTTTCAATATTACCCCCCCCCCCCTCGCCCCCATTACATAATTACAGTCTATATGGCTGCAAAATCATTCAAAATACAATATGATGCTTGTGAGAATGAAGCCGTTCATTTTATAATGGCAAATCGATTAAAATGTCAAAAATGTAAAATGGATCAGTAAATGGTTAGTGATTTGTAGAAATGATGATTGTGCTTCCACAATATTATGTGAATTCTGCATATTTTATTTGTTTGTTATTGTCCTACAGGATCATCAGAATAAGTGAGTCGGCCTCGTATTGGCATCTCAGTTACTCCATCGGCACACGAAGTAGCTTTAACAAAAGTAATACCATGTATTAGATCCAACGTAATTAAACGTTACTAAAACAAAAAAAATCTTTTGACATATTTTTCCCGGGTACATTCATTAAGGGTGAAACGTGAAATGTAATGGTTTTGGCGTGAACTTCCACAGTATGGGGGGTAGCGATGTGTGGATTCAGACTTAAAATAAATAATGGACTGGATACATCTAATCCAAATATTAGACATCAGAATTAGAAACAATAGCGCTACTAAGCGCCGAAGGGCGAAAAAAATAGAAAGATCACACATGTCTGTCCTGAGCTCGGAGTCTCCCGCAGCAGACTGTTCTAGAAAGGAGCCGTCTCTGCTTCCCGCACGGCGGAAAAATGGGAAGCGAGTCGCAGAAAAACGCCTGCGTCCCGGTGCGGGTCCGAGCCCGGAGAGAAACGGCCTCCCCGAGCCGTCACTTCGAGGCTGAGGCTGGGGCTGGGGCGGGGGTGCGATCGCTGCAACACCCCGCCTAAAAAAAGCTTTCATCTGGCCCTGCGAGCATTTCGCAAAGCGCCAGTCATCCGCCGTCGTAGGTGACACCCGCCCCGATCCGCGGTCGGCGCTCCGCGACCGGCTGCGACAACGACACACTCCTCCCCCGGCGACACTCTCCGATCGCGGCCGGGAACAATACGGGCTGGGGGAGCAAGCTGCGGCTCAGCCCCAACCCTGACCGGAGCGCTTGAAGTGAAAGACAATAAAGGAGCCAGAGAGCGAGGGGGAGACATATAAAGCGAAGAAGTGAAAGAGGAGGGGGGAGGGGATGCAAGAACACCATACTGTACATACACATATCTGAGTACATGCCTGCGTAACACCACACACTGGATGCGTGCACAAAAGCAAAAGTGCAATTGTTTACCTAAAGGCAAGCCTTTGTTCAGCAAATGAGAGCTTCCCATCTGGATAATCTTCAGTCTCCAACCAGATATGGCACTTCAGTGAGACATCCACAAAAAAATCCTCAGGATATGGCCGCTACTTCAGTTTTTCTGCTTTTTTTCCCCTTAACCTTAAATCGAAGGCACACACATGCCCCCTCTCTCTCTCTCACTCACTCTCGCTTCTGTAACCCCCTCCCTCTCTCTCTCCTAGACCCTCCCTGCTTAACTCTTGCACACACACACACCGAATGCAAGTGTCACCATGTTTATGAGGACGAGGGAGCCAGGGAGAGGGTGTGTGCGTGTGTGTGCCAGGAGGAGCGGGAGGAGGAGACGGACTTCGGAGAGGAAAGGAAGCGGGGGGTGGAGCTTAGGCAACACAAAATTGATCTTTTGTTTTCTGACAGAAGGCGGTCTGAAAGGGCTAGGCGGAAACAGGCAGGATTCATGAGAGGAAGACATTGCTCTTTCCAGACCAGTATGGAAGGAGACCGGAACTAGGCTGGATGAGGGGGGGGGGGGATTGAGGGGCAGATTGCAAATATTGGCGCTAATCTCACACACAAGAAAAGATTTTAATCAAGTATATCCCATCAGAAAAGATTTGCAATTGCATAATTATAGCTAATTTAATACAAGATAAGATTTGTTTGTATTCTGTCTGTCTGCACTTGATTTCTTTACACAGGTGAGCATCTTCTACCTTCCGACGGTTTACACTCGGATAGCCTAAAGCATCATTCGACTTTGGCTCGTTACAGGCAGGAAAAATTACGGTGATTGTAAGGTTCTTTGTTCCGATCGGATTCGTCGGAAGTCCGCTCGGGGCTTTGGCTAGGTGACGCGTTGGTATCATGAATAAACACACCGTAGCGTGAGGTTTATTTAAAAGCCACACCCCAGCCAGCAGTCGGGGGAGGAGCCAACTGGCGTCCGATCTCTCCCCCCCCCAGCAGCAGGGCTGTCTCAGAAGAAGCTCTCAGCCCCACAGCTATACCTGCCCGCCCTGTCTATCAGCTGAACAACAAACACCAGAGGTCTACAGTTTTCTTCCAGATGTACCCAGATCCCTTACAAACTAGGCACAGCAGATCCTTGTAATCCAGGAATGGAAATCTCGGGGATCAGGGGCATTGGAAACACTGGGCAGCCTCCCATCCAAATAATATTCCGAAAACAGCATTTTTATGAGCTGAGGTTATGCGACTCCCCGCTGGGCACCTCTGCCCTAAATAATGAAATATCACGTATCTGGAATGCATGCTCGACTGTATTCAGCGTAAGAGCCGATCCAATTGGGTAATTAATGGTCTAGGTGGAACCAGAAACCAGAATCTCCAGCAAGCCGGGCTGATTCACCGGCTCTTAAACACTCCCTCAAAGAGATCCCTTAATTATGTAGAAGTTATTCTTAAATCTGCTCACAATGCATTCTGTTAGGGACATATTAAATCAGGTTCTCTTAAATTTTTGAAGGTGTACATCAGGGAGAGTCAGCACTTAGTGTGCTAATGTTCTGTATTCAATGACTTTGCTGCCTCACCAGAGCGTCACGCTGCCTGGAATTCCATGTCATAAACATGTTGACTGAAACAGGTCCTTCAAAGCAAGGAAGATCTCAGAAACCTTAGTGGGCAAACCCCCAACATGAAATTAAGGCTCGGTCAACCCTATAGATCAGCTAAAAACAGTTTTTTTTGTCTTAATTTCAAAATGCTTGTATTAATCAACCTGTTGACCATTAGGTGAGCTTTGGCTTTACCTAGTGTAGAAATACTCCAATGTATAAACTACTAAAGTTAAAAAAAAAAAAAACAGCTACCTTAGTATCAGAAATTTTGCAACCAAAAATAATAGCAATGACAGTTGAGTGGATGTTTGTACAGGTAGCAACAATTTGAGGAATTCATCGCCGTGTGATTAGACTTGTCTGAAGAAGTATATTACAAGCAAAGACTAGCAGATATCGTAATGGTTAAATTGTGCTTGCTATTATAGCGGTAGCTTGTGCCTAACAAAAAAGGTACTTAAAGGTTCTTCAACAAACTATTCAATGGTAAAAAAAACAGGCCAATGTAAACACCGTATAAAGTGTCACTGCAGATAAGGAGTATTCACTAAGCAACTAGATAAAAACAAAATGAACCACAGAGTCGTGTCCTCCTCCACCAGACTGGCACAAACAGGACGAATGCCATGACAGGAGATAACGCCAGAACAGAAGGCTTCCAGAACCCCGGATGACATACCATGTTGTATCCTTGCTGAGTCCACTGCACACTGCGCACTGCGTCCAAACGCCCACCAAAGGCACCATTGGTACTTTGCAGTTTCTCATATATTCATTACTCACATATTGTATGGAGTTTGATCTCAGACTCGCTTTCAGAATTAGCCAAATTCACACATAAGTGCCCTAGGATTTCGGATTAGGCGGTGACTCTGTGCTGGATAAGCAGTGGTGGAAGATGGATTATATAAGCTTCTTAAAAAAAAAAAATGGGGGCACTTTTTCAATCAAATGCATCCATCCATACATGTATCCAGCTGAAGTTGAGTTATCCGTCTTTTTTATGACACTGTCCTTTTTAGTCTCAAAAAAATATTCAGTACAGACAGTCCCTTGGACACAAACAAGATCTGTTCCCTGAGTCAGTCTCTAGGTTGAATTTGTAGGTAAGTCAGAACAGGTACATATGATTCTTATTTAGCATCAGTTAGTCAAATGTTTGTCTTAGTTTACAGTATATATTTACTGCACTGCACTGCACTGCACTGTACCTCGAGCTGATGAACCACTGAAGCCACGCAATGCTTTCATGAGCGACACAAAGTAGTGTGTGCATTTCTTAATACAAACCATTATATTTAATTCGCATAATATAATAGGCTTTATGGCAGTCTGTTTCTAAGTACGAGTTGTCCATAAGTCGGACGGTCTTAATCTGGGGACTGCCTGTGTCTTTGAAGAACGTGAACATTAGTGAAGTTGCAGAGAGTCTGAACGCAGGGAGTCTGAACCAAGATGCCTTTCCAACTCTTCTGAACAAGCTGTTTGTAGTGGATGCTGGACACAGGAATCTCCATAGAAACCCGCATCACAATCGCGTCCCTATAATCATCTCCACACATCAGCCTTTTTAGTGAGGAAAGCTTGGGGGGCTCCTTAGAGAGCAGGGGTGAGACAGCAAGCAGCAGCCCTGGGGCTGGCTGGGGTTAAGGGCCTTGTTCATGGGCCCAGTGATAATATGATTAGTCTGCTAGCCAAGGGATCCAAACCAACAACCTTCTGGACACAAAGTAAAACCCGCTGAGGTATGAAACCCTTTGAGAGTCTAAGTGATCCGTACTTGTGGATATTTTCTGGAATCAAAGAAGGGTGTAAAAAACACAACAAGAATGTTGTTTTGGGGAAGAACTGTCATGACATTAATGGCTTAGTTGTATCTTGGGGCACGGGAGGGCCCTTTGCTAGCGGCCCTGGATTAAAAGGTTAATGAAGCTATACACTGTGGGACTAGTGCCGATTTCCATCTCTGGGCAGAACCAACCCAATTTCTCATTGCTAATCCAGACTGTGACACAGTTTGCATGCGAAGAGCAGGCCGCGCCCAATGCAATCACTGGGCGGCCCTCTCTCCCCTATAACCGCCTGCTAATTGGGGTCACAGGGGTCCTGAGCCTATCCCAGAATCAGGGCACCCCCTGGGTGGGATGCCAGTGTATCTCCGGAGGCACATGTCAGGTACACACAGAGTGAAGCGCCCCATGGCAATTCAGACTGAGGGTACTCTAATAGAATACAGAGTATTTTTTGAAGTATTTTGAAGTATTCCAAAATCAACTTGATTTTACTATATAAACGACAATCCCTTTTACCCTGCACTAGATATGTAGTTGGAAGGTGGCTGATTGTGTGTGGTGTCTCTGAATTGCTACTGCTTGTGACGCCTGTGATTCCTGGGATAGCTGACACACTGGACAACATAAGACTTACATGTCAGCTTGTGTCACATGACACCACAAAGGCGTCCCCTTGCCGGTTGCGCTTTCACTCTGGAACGGCCCGGCGGCGCTAGTGAAACACGCTGGTGCACCTCTCAGCTCACTGGAGCGGCAGCCCATCCATCCCATAAGGATCCAGGAGCGTCCATGGAGATCCTGGGTGAAAATCTATCCCCAAGACACGCCAGGAACCTGCAACTTCTAAGCTCTGCATAAATGACATGAAATGTCTTCTCACAAGATATCAGAGTTGACTTCTTGCACCTCTGGTCACTGAATAGTCGGAGTAGCTTCTTGCTTTGTTGGAAGCTGTTCTGTGGCTCTTGTTCCTATACTACACACGCTGGTAACTGTGCATTCAATGGAAACTCAGCCTAGTCACACTTATGCCTAGTTGACTCCTTGACAGCCGTATATTTGCGACGTGCCATTTGCCTCATTTGTAAGTCGCTTCAGACAAAAGCCAAATAAAGTAAATGTAATGCAAATGTCTTAGGAAAGGTGCCCTTTTGCAATGCGGCAGCTCTATAAAATGTGGTCTTGTGATGATCCTCCAAAGCCAACAGCGGCACTCTTCAGTATAGGATTCAGAGGGATCAGACACAGAACACTGATGATCAGTCGGCCCCTGACTCTTATTTTGACATGTATTGTCCAGCTACGGAGTCATTCGTTTTTGTGTAAAAGCTGATTGCAGGTTGTGATTTCAGAGTCACATGGTCCCTATGGAAGTAAATGCACATCTCTAATGCATAATACAGGCCGTATTAAAACCTGACACAATGAACAGTAGTATGTTGTGATTACTTTGAGCTGAAATCATTAAGAGAAAGAAAAATAAATAAAGACAAGGGAAAATATGCATGAGATAGTGAGACAGTAAGAAAGAGAGAAAGACTGAGTAGAGAGAGAGAGAGACAGACAGCGATGGACAGACAGAGACAATCATGATGATTAAACCTTTCTCCATAGTACCTCTTTTACATGCTGCTGCTCTCGGCCAGGAACTAAAATCCTCCATCCTTCTAACGAGGTGACATTTCAGTCTCCAACTGTCACGTCACCCCCTAATCTGCTAGAGACCATCATAACAAGCATGTCACCAAATAAAAACAGATCCCCCGCTCGTGCGTCCATAGGAAAGTCACTTCGATTTCAGCTCAAGCGTGCGATCCTGGTGATTCATTAATGCCCCAAGGCCTTGGAAAATCGCCAGGCTGGCCAACAGAAAACGTACCATGTGAGCTGCATTAAATCCATCAGTGTGACACAGGTTACAAGGGCAAATCTAACTTTCCATACAGACATACATAGTGGTCATAGCATTTAAACCATATCAGTCCATCACCTTCGTTAATAAATCAGATTTACATTCATAGGGGATTCATAAACATATTTTTGCACTTGCTATTGGCATCTTTGGGGAAATCCGGGCAGTTGTAGTATTACTCAGGCTTACTCTCGTTTTCCTTTCGTTCAGCGTCTCTCCCAACGTGAAAAGGTCACGGCACAGCCCTGGCAGCGGGGGAGCGCAGTACGGCGTAGGGCCTGCTACCAAATCTGCTGCTCCGACGGGACTCTACCATGGAAACAGTCTGTTCACTTCAATCCCGGCCAAGAAGTAAAAAACACACTGGAAGACAGTCCGAGCTCTGCAGGGGGGGGGATCTAGTAGAGTTCACTGTGGAGGACACTGGAGGAGGAGTCTATGTGCCTCCCCGCCCCCCCGCCCAACAGCAAAGGGCCCTCCTTCACGTCACATTATGGTCACAAGAAAGGAGATGGCACCCCCTACCCCCACCCATATCGCTGATACACCGCCCCCCCCCCCCCAACTGGCTCCACAGAAGCTGACAATTCTGCCCGTCACAACGACCGACACAATATGTGGGACCACCGTAAAAAAATATAAATGTATGATAATACATCTACCGTGGCGAGAGTAATATTTCTTAAATACAGCTGCGCACTGCAGGCAGAATTTATAGCTGAGGGCTAATGAAGTTCCCACAAGAGGTATGGAAGCTTCTGGGATGGAGCAAACTTGGAATGAATCAGGAGGCGCTTCTTACAACAATAAGAGGAAGAGCTCTTTTTCAGATACTATCAGCTATCTGCTGAAAATAACAAATGTGCTATTTTTCATCCGTTTTTGGATATTTTTATAAGCGGAATCTGCTATCTCGTCTATCTTTTCCATAGTAAGGCTGGATCCGCTGGAGATGGAAAACATTACTCTTTCCTGAAGCTTTTCAGGCGGCAGTAAATGACTCACTGAGTTTTTCACTTGCTGGAGGAGACCTTAAGCCCCCAGACCCCTACATGATCTGCAGATTAGCATGACGTTACTCACCAAATTAACATGCATCTTTGCATCCACACTGTGAAACAAAAATAAGTTCTATAGGAAATTACTCCTCACTGCTCAATGTAAATTGGCTACCGTCACCCAAAAGTAAACTGCTTTGCTCATGTCAAATAAAGTTTTTGGACTAAAGAAGAAGACGTTATACGTTAGATGTTATTTAGGATGGTTTTAAATGTACAATTTAAGGACATTACTAGGGTAAAGTCAGAGATGCTAAGTTGTTAATAATCATTGGCTCAGCCTCTATTGACATATTACTCAGGACGGACTTTGTGTTATGAGGCACGAATCAAATATGCTGTATCTCTCTGCACGCATTAGCTATGTACCTTAATTTTTACTCCCCACATCAGCAGAGAGATGCATTATGGGCCAGAACACAAGCCCTACAGAGATAGTATACCTCACAAGCATCTCCGATGTCTATGAAATGAGAGGCTTCTGCAACTGAATGGGATGTCAGGCGAAGATGCAGGTTTGCATCTAAACCAGCGTTCGGTCAGGACAAACAGCGCCAACTGAAGGGGGCAGGTAGCGAATTCCGGCAGAGGATCAAGCCACCGTAGGTGGAAGGGGAAGGGCCGGATCGAGTCTCAAACCACAGGGCCTCTCCTCTTCAGACTTCAATACCAGCATCAGAGTTTTTAAATTTAATAACAGCAACATAAGACACAGGAAGACCTTAAAATAGACAATAGATATTTTATAATGGATATCATATAGAGGACTTCAGAGGAGGAAATAAATTTAGCTCCTCTTTTCAAACTCTTCTATAGCCTTATCATAGCCCTTTCAGACCAAGCAACAGTCCAGCATCTACAGAATATTGGAGATGCTGAGCTTACATTCACTAGGTCACCATTATCTTGAGAATTACAGTGCAAGATGGTTTTGCTAACAGCGCTTAAGGACAGAGGATGACATATTCCTCTATTTCACCTTCGCTCTGGGCCACAAAGGGGTTATCTGTGTGCCTGGTCTTTGTCCGATCCAATAATCAAGGCGACATGAATGTGTGCTATTGTTCTGACCGTCTCTTTGCACAAAGAGCAAGAAGGAATTACAGGAGCTCTCAAAACTGTCACATGCGAAGGAGAGAGAGACCTCCGCTTGGGCTGCAGATGGCCTGCTTATCTGCTCTGTCCTCAGTCCACAAAGAAGCCTCTTAAAGCCAATAAATGTAGAGACATGGAAATAAAGAAAATGTTGTCATCAAACACTCACGCTACCAGTTCCTGGAGATTCTTGGCCAGCCACTCACGCTCCTTGCCGCTTTCAAAGGACCGCAAAAAACTGCTTTGTCAGGATAATAATCATTTTAGATTAACCCCGCGCAGAAGCATGAGCTCACTTTCAGGTTCAGTCACTTGCGGGAATAATTGTGACCCAACATTAATCCGACACAATCAAACATTCCAGACTAGTTGGTGATGTTTCCTTTTTGGGGCACTGGGTCAGCACCTGCTGAGTTGACAGATTGACTGAAACTCCACAAGGCGGAGAATCACAGGAGAAGTCAGCCCAGTAGCCTTTAAAACGACGCCGGCTATTTTAGGGTGTTTTCACACTCGTAGAGGGTTTTAGAAATGAAAACAGGACCTAATTATGCCCCAAGGTCTCTTCTTTATCCACTGTCCTGAAATATCATTGCCTATTTGGTGAAAAGGGCATGTCCTTTTCGGGGTTTAAAAAGGCAAAGTGGCCAGACTGTACGGCTGCTCTCTTATGTCAGTCCTTATTTATACCACCAGCACTGACACCTGAGGAAGCAGTATGACATCGGTGATTAAAGCCAGAGCCTGACAAGATGCCGCTTCTCTCCTAGACATTAATAAATACACAGCTGCACCTATCATTTGAGCTGTGTGAGCCTGACGCATCTCCTTCTACTGACAGGTGGAGAAGGGCTGAAAAAAAGATGGCTACTCACACTCGGTGATGCATTGACAGTTGTACAACCAGAGACAAATGAAACTGTGAGGTTTGAGGCAGATACAGGGTTGAACAGGCCACTCAGTTCATATACCCAATAGCAGACCTTCAATTGCAGAAGCAAAGAGCCTCCTGATTGGTTGGCGGACCAGACGATCTAGTTACACTTATTCTGTTACTCATCAAAGCACACACGGCACTCTAATGTGTAATTCTGACATCATCACTGCATTGATGTTTTAATAAAAGTTGTCAGTATGTTCCAGATTAAACCCTTTAATATCAATTAGCTCTACTTATAGCAAAGCAATTCAGACAATTTTCAGAAAGGTACAACAAATCATCACCATCTTCTTCATGTCTCGCGATGGCAGACATGGAGTCAATGTTTTTACAGCTACAGGACAGCTTTTGTCTCCAGTGCACACAAATTCTGAGATGTGCAGACTGGAATTATCATGACATTGTCTTATTTACTTAAAGGGTAACTCTATTGTCAATGACGGCAAACATTTTAAAGGCATTTGTAATGAATTATAATTCATCATGAAGCGTTCAGAAGAGATTAGCTTTTTGTTTGTTCGTTTGCTTGCTAGTTTGTTTGTTTTGCACCAACATTAATGGTAGTATAACATCTCAAAATTCATTTAATCTCATCAAGGTTCATGAACTCTTGGCACTATACCAGTTATATCTATAATCAGACACACGTACTTTAGGTTTTCTGTCCCATATGAGTGTCATATTTCTGTGTCTGCATTAGCATTTGGCTTTCCTCTCTCATTAGACCCGCCCCCGGTCTACCTGAATCATTGCCATTGGCCGATTATGACAGGCTGCTCCGTCCATCACAACTAGCTGAAGCAGAGTGAAAGGTTCTTGCTAACAGAGAGTCACTGACACTGACTGACATCATTTCCTAACCAGTGTGTTCTTTCAGCATGTAACCAATCAGTTCCGAGTATCTTGTTATAAAGGATGTACTCACACTCGGTGATCTGTACTGTGCCCGAGCACGTTTGACCCCCAGAGTCCCATTCGTTTGACAAGTGTGATCACTGTGTACCGTGCCTGGGCATCACACACCAAACCTCGGCAAGCGAGCCCAGGCATGTATACCGTGCTTGAGGACAGAACACAGATATGATGTCAGCGATGCAACTAGTGCATGCATGTACACATGTACACTACACATGAACCGAACCTGGACCGAGCGGATGGGGTGGACTATACAGATGGGGTAGAGACAAATATTTAACAAACAAAACCTTGGTCTACGGCAGAGGTGCAGCGTTTGCTTGAAATTTGGACTGACGAGAGTATCCAAGAACAACTGGATATAACAAAAACTCTGAGATATTTGGTACAATATCTTACACATGGAGCACTAATAAATGAAAATTGCTGTGCTGCATACTCACTAAATCTATGAGGGCCATATGTCACCGTGCCCAAAATGACCCCAAATAAACCATAAAATAAGTACATTAATCATGACCGCCATTGTGCCCTGACGGAGCTTTCCTTCAGATGTTTTCTTCAACACAAAAAGTCACATGATGATGAAAGCATGCTGGGACCCAGAATGTTAAAACACAAGTATGAGCGCAGACCAGCGGAGGAGGGCAACCGGGCCTAGTATGAGTAGGCCCTAAGTGTTTAATTACCAAGCATTTAAATTAATGTGTTTATTCTTTGGTTTGTAGACGGCCTGCACATATACACACAAAAGGTACAACTGCAGGCATGAAAGAGCAGACGTGAATGACACAGAAGCACACCCACATAGAGATAATCCCAAACAGCACAAACACACAGCACCTACCACAATCTTATGCAATCTCATGCAACCCACTTAATGGGCTGCAACCGACTCCGTGCCCAAGTCTCACAAAATGACTAAACCAATTCCATGGAACTGTCAGTTCATACACAGCAAAAATTTTACAATTTCTTCTGCTTTCTTTTCTACCAAAACAGTCACTGTTTCCTGAAAAAAGTGCACCTTTTTGGTAAGGTATGCAGCCACCCCACATTATTCCGGCTCATTTCAGGCCCTGTGCGTCCGGTAAATCTGACTCACGCCTCACACGCACACACGCGCAGTAAAACATCTGAATTCTCCACATCTGTTTTGGGTTTTTTTTCCCCCCTACCAGTTATCATCTTTCGTGACAACAGATTCTTCGAGTCTAATTTATTCACGATGAATATGGAAGATTTTAACAGTTGGCTTGTCGGCCGTAACCAAGCAGCATGATGTCGATTCATGACTCACGAGCTCGAGCTATGACATGACTGATGTACCGTGATGACATCATTATTCATATCACACGACCGGACGGCCATTCTAAGCCTGATTACTCACATCACCTTTCTCCTGGGCCTGCCGATGTCATGATTGCGTTTCACACTGATGGGGAGAGGTGAGTTTTTTTGCGTTATTTAACTGTTATACTGAAATATGACACAGCAGGTAAGGTTACAGGTTTGTGTGTGACAGCTGCAGTTTACAACAACGCGGTTCTGTGGGAAGACAGGTGTGCGGTTTAGCTCCCCCACACAGTTTAGGTCCCTTGGAGGAAACACCGCGAAACCATCCCAAAACTTTCCAGACTCAGAGGATTCCGGAACAGCTTCTCTCTCCACTATGGAACATCATGCCTCTATCCGAGTAAAACTTTTGCACTATAAACATGTGCCCTTGGAGATTCATATATCATAAGTGAACACCAAAGAAAGAACTCAGAAAATGTGCAGCTTACACTGCACAGGGATGCTCGCTTGGGGATGCACTGCACAGGCAGCCTTGTTTGCCATGCAGTGTCCACCCCCATTCACACTAAGAGCTGATTTAACCACGCTGATTCTCATTCAGAATCTGTGTTCTGTAAAATGCAATCAGAGGAGACCTATGTGGAGAGGAACTAAAGCAACATCCAGAGACAATGAGCAGCTTTGGGGTGAAAACGTACCCCACCAAGACTCCATCTCGTCTCAGGGAGGCTCGTGGCTCAGTGGGTTAGGATCCAATGCTTGTGATCAGGAGATTGCTGGTTCAGATTCCATGGACATTCCTGCTTTCTCAGTTGCATGTCACTTTGGAAGTAAGTTTCCATAAATGTGTGTACTTCAACATTTCCAGCATTACTTTGGTATCTTACATCTTTATCTCCCCTTCATTTGGTCAATAGTCCAGGCTGCATAAATCTCTCTCGGTCATACTCAACTCAAACCAGGCTGCAATACTACCTCACCTAATGTTTTGCATCTTGAAGTAAATTCCCGAGGTGGATAGCTCCAGTCCAGAATGTAAAAATCCAAACCAAGGTTTTGTTTCAGTACTCTGTGGATCATTATACTCAACTGGTTGGTGGTTGATGGATTTTTACTGTCTGGACCTGAACTATCCACCACTGGTGATTGCTCAGCATGGTTTCAGTGCTTCCTCACCAGTAGAAAGGGGAGCAGAAAATGATGAGCAGATGGGACCCAGAAGAACTTCAGCAGGAGAAAGCATGGCTTTGAATCAGTAAGCGGAAAGCAAAGAAGGCCTCAGTGCTACAGGAAGCACTACATTAGCACACTGTCACTACGCTGCCAGGCAGCACTGGGCACAAGGCTGGGCGACAATCTGGACTGGGTGCCAGTCTGGGGCAGGGCCCACACGCAGTCATAGTCTATGGGAAACCTGGAGACAACAATTAGCCTGACTGCATGCAGAAGGAACCCAGCGCACCACAAGAAAACCTGCAAAAGACATGGAGGGCAGAGTGTGAGGCGACAAACAGGCCACTCAGTGGCTGCCCTCTGATGATGATGATGATGATGATGATGATGATGATGATAATATCACCAGAGAATATACCATCTCCAGAAGAGTCATACAAACATGCCTCAGGTGATTTCTGGGTCATACACTGATTTGTCCAACACTAATAGTACTAAAAGCATCACTCTGCTGTGCAACTTCATATTTAACTTCTCCTGCTGGTGAGAAAGACCATGAAAATCAAGCTGATTCGATGACTTGTATCAGTGATATGTTTTCAGTTCAGGTTCTCTATTTTGAATGCATTGCTTCTGATGTCTTGCATTTGGAAGGTGTTTGTGAAGAATAATGCTTCCCACATTAAAGTTTCCATGGGTTTAATGCAAGAAAAGTATGCATGTATAATTCTTTAACGCCTTCTTTTATGAGCTGACATGATTTCTATGCTGCAGTTTCAAGAATTATAAGGCATACATAAATTTGGGTAAGTGGGCAGTGAATTACTATTTAGACATTTATGAGAACTTACTTTGTAAAAAGATTTAATTAGAGCTTCTGCTGACTAATCAGGATCTCTAACTGTTATCTAGTTAATTACCAGAAAACTTTCACTCTTAGACCAGCTCATCAACATTTCAGTTTATCCACAATCTTAGTTTTAACACCATCTTCTAGGAAAAATTGAAGCACCAATTCCAGGAACAACATTTTAAAATGAGGGAAAAAAAATAGTACCCACAAACATTTCTCTGAATCAAGGAGACAATATTTTCACTGGCAACAGTAACATCTGGCATCATCGGTGAAATATTGTGAAAATCGACTGTGGCCCGTCTTATGCATGCAGGCTGTCTGTTCTGGCCAGATCTCAGCAGAACTGGACACATCAAACAAAACAAGGAAACAGCCCTGTCACCAGATGCCTGCCTAAGCAAACTATGCCAGGGCTCCCCAATTCCGGTCCTGAAGAGTCAGTCTGCTACACAGTTTGCAGATTTCCCTGCTCAGACGCACCTTATTCAGCTCGCCAGCTAATTACCAGGTTTAGTATGTATGTCTGAGCAGGGAAATCTGCAAACTGTGTAGCAGACTGGCCCTCCAGGACCGGAACTGGGGAGCCCTGTACTTTGCTCTGATTTGCTCAGACCAGCCTCTCAGATGGCAGGTGGGTGTGTAAGTTGAAGTTGTTGTCATCATGATCAGCAGGTTATGTTTGCTTCATATGCAAAGCATGACCTTATATCAGTGTCACAGCAATGAGATGTGACTCAACTTGACCATAATTTCAGCTGTCATCTCTGCATTTTCTTATAATTCCACAAACTCCACACATTTTGATCACAATACTAAAAGTTAGAGTAAGGCACACAGCAGCCACTTTTATGCACAGATTCACGTCACATGAGAGTTACGCCTCATAATTAAAGGTGTTAAGAAGGATCAGGGTGTTAAAGTCATAACGTTACAGGAAAAATATGTTTTTCTTACGCCACTGAAACTCTTAATACACTGTCAGAGCATGCAGAACAAAGAATGTAAACGTCTCCTGAAAAGGGTTTTAGGAAAGAAAAACTTTGCAATAGGAGGCATCCATCCATCCATCATATTCATTCCTTCATTCATTCATTCATCAGAACATATTCAAAGCATTTTCCAGGAAGGCACTTGATGAGATCATGAAGCTGTCTACCAGCATCAAAGTCAATTCAATTTAAGCATTTGATCTAATAAAGAGAAAAATGTCAGAAGCATTCCTCCCACCTTGGAGAAGAAACTGTATACGATTTAAATATCATCAAACATCTATTGGCACAGCGTGACAAGACACTTCCTGCCCCTGATTAATGACGAGGCAAAGGGGGGCGGGTTGCTCCATAAACCCAAACATTACGTATTCTTTGATGTAAAATGCAGATGCCTAGTGTCACGCACTGTGAGAAAGAATAACACTGCAAGAGAAAGATGGACAGACTGAAAGTTTATCTCCTGCCTGAAAACTGCAAACGCTCTATAAATTTTAATGTGTTGAAACTGAATACCTGTGATGTAAAGACTACTAACTTACTGAGCAAGAAAAGAATTTACTCATAGCGTTGTCGCGTTCAATACTGGTGTCCCCAGTCTACCTCCAGCTTGCCTTCACTGTTTGTGTGGGTGTTTCGTTGAGTCATACCACACTTTCAGCTAGCTACACTAACGTTTCTGTACTTCCGTCAGAAATATGTTGGCAATACCAGTAAATGCTATATAAACATGCGTCCAACGTACTGGAAACGGGAGGCCATCGGCAAACTAAATGCAGCGTGTTGTGGGGTAGAGGTTTTACACAACACAGGATAAGTTGACCTCATTAAAAACTTTAGTACAGGGGAAACAAACAAAGCCACTTTAAAACTCAAACGAAAACCATCAGAGAAGCCCAAACAAATATGAGCAACAAAACAAAAAACCCCTATCCTCAATAAGTGGGCAGCCATAGTACACCTCACACAGGTCATACTACCCAAGGTCTTCTCTGAAGGCCAGCTAACCTGACTTAAAAGGTAACAAAACCACTCTCCTGATAGGGGCCAGCTGGGATTCATTTGAGGCAGCTGTTGGCCAACGGCTGGTGTTCAGTCACCATGAAGACACAATTATCAGCTCTGTCTCCCAGCAGTTCTCACTACCCCGCAGAATGAAAGCAGAGAAGCAGGGGAGCCATAGAAGCTGTTTAGAGGTATTGAGTAAAGCCAAACTTTAGGATAACCACGTTGTACATATTCATACCAGCATAGTTTGCATCAGTGAGATGGGTGGTCAACAGTAGGATGATGAGTATGGGCCTAGTTATGTTCACTGTGGTACATTTCAGGTTTACTCTACACTTTCCTTAAACAACAGGTTTAATTTTTTTTTACCGAATGACCAGATTAATCTCAAATCACATTACTCTTCACATTGAAGAGTTTGGTCAGA
Organism: Paramormyrops kingsleyae; assembly: GCF_048594095.1. Classification (NCBI taxonomy): domain Eukaryota; kingdom Metazoa; phylum Chordata; class Actinopteri; order Osteoglossiformes; family Mormyridae; genus Paramormyrops; species Paramormyrops kingsleyae. The sequence goes on along the minus strand of NC_132808.1, from coordinate 7,448,733 downwards.
GAAACTCAATGTCCCAGCCCTGGATGAAATTTCATCTTAGTATTTTTTTTTGCCGGATGGACAGATCAAGCATACTACTGCATGAATAAATATTCTTTCAAACAATAAATATTAAATCAAAGAGTATATATGAGACATGGTGCTGCCCCACTTCCATGTGAAGGGTAACCCTTTGACAGACATTATTTTCCATCTCAGAGAGATTTCCTGTTTGAAATGCATGTAATAAATTATGAATCGGTGGGACTGGAACCTTCCACGAAGGCTGCAGAGCTGGGGTGGGGGCAGCTTTCCCCTTTCTGTGTCCCCCGCGACACTCAGAAGATGATGTCCATCAGACATGTAAACCTCCAATACTGGATCCTCAATTAAAATCCCAGTCCCACACATGCAAAGCTGAAACTGTCATGGTCTGATCCGTCCATCAGGAAACAGCCAGAGGTCTGCTCCCCCCTCCTGAAAACGTTCCATGGAACATTCTACACCTCAAGTATTTCACGAGAAATCCAAAAAGTCTACACGCTAAAACAATAAGTTTACTATAGTATGGTTTATGTAACAAAGGTGTTAAGCAGGCATATTATTTCTATAGCAGTCATGATGACACACCCTGGTATTTTCTATCAAACAGTTTTTGGACCATATTCAGTCTTATAAGGTCTTTAGTGCAAACAGTCCCAAGATCAAATTCTAAAGGATTTATGACTGTTTTGTTATCCACTCCATTTCAGGCTTATGTGTTCTGAAATTCACCTTTACGTGAAAGCTCTCTGCAAGGACAGGACAGCCTGTGTGCACACTTGCCTTTGGGGGAGTCTTGCAGCTTCTTCAGCATGTGAGGAATAGCGTTTATTTTTTTTAAAACCCTGACGCGATTGTTTGTCCTAGTTTAAAACCAAGGTCACTTTGACTGAGCGCGGAAAGAGATGACAGTGAACAGAACGACACGTGATGAAAAACACCCAGAACGAAAACAAACATTATTATGATGGACAAAAATGAAAGAAATACTTGTCTCCTGTTAGTAACAGATAAAAGACTGAATGGTTAAAATACTGATATGACATCAGGGAACCTTTAAAAATGAAAGATTTAGAAACAGCTCCTGTGAATTTTCACTGAAGCGACTGCAGAAACAAAAACTGCGCAGCTCATGCAAAGCAGACTGTTTCCATTCGGATAAACGGGAGGCAAAGCTGGTGCTCATTCATCAGCAACCCAAACGAAATCTGCCCAGATCATGCAAAGCAGACGCTCTTTCCACTGCAAACAAACCATTTTCCATCTTGAGTGTTGAAGGTTTTCCGTGTTCTGGTGCCACTGAGGGATCTGAAAGGGCAGACGTCCTTTTGCTGGTGTGTTTGTCTGCACGGACTGAGTTTTCAAATATACCTCCATTAGCACCTTGTGTGTGGTCACAGAATAAATGTATGTATGGCTGCATGTCAGAGTTAGAAAATCCCTGAGTAAGAATTTTAGTGCTGTTGGGAGGGTGTTAACCAAGAACGCCCTTTTCTCAGACAATTCTGCAGTGCATATTTGATTTCCTGAGAACATGGTGTAATCACACATCACCTCCTCAACACATAATATGTTATTAACCCATCCATCCAAGTATTCGAACAGGGTGGTGGGTGTGGCTGGATTTTATCCGAAGCATCACAGGGTACACGGCTGGGATACACCCAGGACGGGATTCCAGTGCGTCACGGGACACACAGCTGGGATACACCCGGGACGGGATTCCAGTGCGTCGCGGGGCACACGGCTGGGGAAACAACCGGGACGGGATTCCAGTGCGTCGCAGGGTACACGGCTGGGATACACCCGGGACGGGATTCCAGTGCGTCACGGGACACACAGCTGGGATACACCCGGGACGGGATTCCAGTGCGTCGCGGGGCACACGGCTGGGGAAACAACCGGGTCGGGATTCCAGTGCGTCGCAGGGTACACGGCTGGGATACACCCGGGACGGGATTCCAGTGAGTCACGGGACACACAGCTGGGATACACCCGGGACGGGATTCCAGTGTGTCGCGGGGCACACGGCTGGTATACACCCGGGAGTGGATTCCAGTGCGTCGCGGGGCACACGGCTGGTATACACCCGGGAGTGGATTCCAGTGCGTCGCGGTGCACACGGCTGGGATACACCCGGGACGGGATTCCAGTGCATCGCAGGGGACGTGGCTGGAATACGCCCGGGACAGGGCACACATTTTTAATAAATGAATTTATTTAACTCACCCAGCACATCCTTCTGCCCCAACCACACTATAAAAAATATCTTTTTACAGAAGCAGTATCCTGCTGATGCACAGAACGGCTGATTCTGCCACCGTGGTCAAGGTGACACTGTTAGTCACACATCCGTACCGGCTGTGCCAGACTCTGCCCCGTGAGATTTTCATTAGATTCACTATCCAGGGTCCCAGCAGCCTGCTGGGCAGTAAAGTAAGATCCAGGCCAGCCTGCAACCCGCAGCCCGCCAGCGTTGAGCCCCCCAGCAGTTTCAGGTCAGCATTCCTGGGTCTGGAGACGCGGCAGGCAGGTCTTTTCGCTCCAGATCCGACAGCATGATGAATGGTGGTCAGAGCCGTATCACACGAGAGCCACTGCTCAACTCTACCAAATCAATAATTTAAACCATGGACCCCCCCCCCCCCCATCATTTCTCATTTGCGGCTCGACTCTGCAAAGCGAGGCTCGGAAATGGATGGTCTTCACCTGCTTCCCCAGCCGAGTGAAAATTAGTTTTTCACCTGCTCTTACCAAAGCCGGATCCTCTGTCAACTTGTCCCCCCCCCCCCCCCCCCACCCACCAGCAGAACATCGTGGCGATAAACTGACAACAGCTTGCAAGACTCACCTAATAGAAGGAAATAGGTTTTCCAGAAGTTACTGTTCATATATTTCATTGCAGCAATCTTACAGAGATGCAAGACCGGCGGTGATTCTGGCTGGGAGATAGATGCAGGCAGACACCTCCAGTAACCCTAAAGAACTTAGATATGAAGTGAAAAAAATACTTGAGTTGGAAGAAAAGGCACCTTTAGCATGTTCCAGAAAATGTGCTTAAAGTATACTGGTGGAAATATGTGCCATACTAGCTCCAGATCACCTGAAATGCAATGTCTCTCCATGGATGGCATGTGCAAGTGGTGCTATGAAGTGGAAGTGGAAGGGGGGGGGGGACGTCTAGGTGCAATTACTGCCGCAAACCACAGCCTGTATAAATGCAGTTTGTAAATGCAAATCAAAGTTGCTAATTTATTGCGACAAATCACTCCCACAAGATCGCAATTTTCATAAATCCAGCTCATACGTGAATGTGGAATTTGCAAACGCAGAACCATCTGCAAATTGATACCAACTTTGCGGATGATAAGATGTGCATGTATTTAAAATATCAAAGCAATGCGACTGCAGTAAATTGCTTGAGAATATCAATTCGGAAAAGAAATTGATGTGAAATTATGCACTCCCATTGTACTTCATTCAGCAGTCTCTTCAACATTCTGCAAAGAGCTTAATTGCTCGTCACCTAACAGGACCTGACTGACATTAACTTAAACTCTGGAGGGCAAACTTTACACCAATCAGGGAATGATCTACCTTCCTACAAATCAATTACGGTCGTTCAATGCTTTTGAGGCCACAGACAGCAGGGAAAACAAATATAGACAGCGCTATTGAGAATGCAGTGAAATGGTTGAAGTTCAGCAAAATCTGAAGTTCAGAGGTTGTGTTTGCACTGTATCGTACTGCTAGCCTTCCAGAGTAGAAGCTCTTGGCCATTTATACGCTTGCCTAAACCAGCCACATGCTCCTCTGACTGTTGTCAGTGGATGCTGGCTGATGCATATTCAGGGCGTGTTATGCATCAGCATGAGCGCGCAAATACGGGCCGTTGTTAAAACAGCATCTCAGCCGATTCACTTACTGCAGCACAAATAACTGGCAGTGACACGAAACGCAGAGACGTTGACTGTGTCTCCGGCAGCCGAGTCCATCTCCCCCCTGTAAGGCAGATCCTGCACACCCCAAAACGAACAAACTGCTCCTGAGCGGAGTGCAGGATGCTGAGCCGTCCCCGCTGCCGCTCCGGCACGCGCCTCCTGTCCTCGAGCTTTGCTGTGACAACCCTCAGTGGAGAGAGAAGGCTTAAGGTAAAAAAAAATAACACAAGCAAGGCTCCGGGATGACGCTCGCAGAAATGCATGAGTCAACAGCAGCTACATCGCAACTCCGCTGCGTGATGAAGGTGCAAGGATGGCAGGGGAATACAGACATGGAGTGAGGGGGTAGGAATCCCCTTTGTGGCTACGGGGTTCCTGGCTACAGTCCCAGGAGGAATCTAGCTTCCCTGAGACGCTTATGAATGATGAATGATGCGGCCATTATTTATATATATAGTTAAGAAATTTGCAGTATCCCCGAGGGACTTTGTCTTGCTCAGAGCGGAAGGTACCCATAATGCAACATCACAAAGGAGAATACGTCAAGCTCAATGTCAGATTCACATCACTACCACAGTGATTTTCGAATCCTCAGGCCTCACAGGAGGGGTTGGGTAACATCTGCTAGGTATTGTTGACTGCATGGCAAACTCAAACACCATAAAACTAGGGCAAGAGCAGAGCGTCTGCAGAAAAACAAGATTCAGCCTTCTGTGACCGGAAAGCTGCACCAGGAGACCAGCACGTGCCTCGGGGGGGAGGGGCACTGTCACCTCACACCTTTGGGGCTCGAATCCCACCTCCTGAATAGTCACCCAAGATTAAATTTCTTCAGCAGTTCAAAAATGTACAGCTAGGCTACCTGACATATCTAAGTTACCCATAGTGGGTGTATGTGCCCTGTGATTGGCTGGCTCCCCATCCAGGGGATACCTTTGCTGGGTGCCCTGTGATTGGCTAGCTCCCCATCCAGGGGATACCTTTGCTGGGTGCCCTGTGACTGGCTGGCTCCCCATCCAGGGGATACCTTTGCTGGGTGCCCTGTGACTGGCTGGCTCCCCATCCAGGGGATACCTTTGCTGTGTGCCCTGTGATTGGCTGGCTCCCCATCCAGGGGATACCTTTGCTGGGTGCCCTGTGATTGGCTGGCTCCCCATCCAGGGGATACCTTTGCTGGGTGCCCTGTGATTGGCTAGCTCCCCATCCAGGGGATACCTTTGCTGGGTGCCCTGTGATTGGCTGGCTCCCCATCTAGGGGATACCTTTGCTGGGTGCCCTGTGATCCCTGAGACAGGCTCTGAGTCAGCCTGACTACAGCATGGATGGAGACTTACTGCTCGTTTTCATCCCTCTCACCAAGGAAGCACATCACTGTGCTTGGAATTAAATATTTATACACTAAGTGTCTCCGTGGAGCTGCAACAAGGACAACCAGCCAGCTGCTTCATGTCACCATTCGTTAATAACCTTGACTGACAAGCAGCTACACTTTGATGTGATTGGCTGTCTCACTACTTGGGAGGTGGGACTAATCACCACGGCGATTTGGTAAAATATTAATATATGATCTGAAAATTAGGCTGCTCTCTCACTTTTCCATTTAACTCCCACACAATTCCAGCATTATTCCATTCTTAGCCTTGGATCTAACCCTAATCTAACGGTCTAATGTGACGCTTGCACTCCTGCGTGTGAGGTTTGCTTTTTAATCACTGACACCCGTCAAATGTCCCTCTCAGCACTGGCACGCTGCTCCTTCTGAAATCTTTCCCTTCTGGCAGATTTCAAGCTTTCAAGCAAAAGAGTCTGGAGTGCCATTTCTAACTGTCCAATATTCAGCTCCAGCACGTAAATGTCAAACGATTGCGGAGGATAGGCAACATCGGCAAACACGAAATTGCACAAAATTGCTTTAGCGAGCGACGCGGTGATTTTGGTGCATCACACAGATTAGCTGGGAATCCGTGGAAGGTACAGCTGGAAATGACTGTGCAGAGCAGGGCATTATGGGGCTGCTTAGCTGCAAAGTTTACATCAAAAAGTAATAATATGTAAATACATACATGCCTTTCCTCATCGACCATGAATAAAAATAAAGGAACGGAACTCATTCTGTGCCCTTCATCAGATTTCAGAAAGATGGTTGACGGCACCATCCATGCAGTGTCGCAACCCAAGGGCGGGACGGACCTGGCCGTAGCCTGGTTTTGCATTTTCTTTATCGGACTGAGTCAGGGCCGCCTGCTTGAAGGTGCTTCACTGAGGCCAAACAAAGCGAAGGGTATCCAGGGCAACACAACGGGAACAAAGACCTTATCCGCGGCCCAGCCAAGGAAAAACGCTTTCTGATGTGTAAATGAAGACCACATACAGCATAATAGATCTGAACTCTTACTGATTGGCTGCGAATGTGGTCTTCCTGACCTATCAGCTAGCAAACCTGCCTCAACCACACCTACCTCAGACTCATTAGCGAAATACTAAGATCCAAGCCATAGGCTACACTGAGAAGAGTTTCTATAAAAGCCTGTCAACTTCAAGAAGTCGGGTGATGACTCATTTCCAAGTAAATCATCAATGTCCGTTGCTAATAATATGTGACCATAGTTTGACAGGCATCAGCTGCTAGGAAAAAAAAAATCACGGTTTCATATCAATCACGTAACAAAGCCCTTTGTGATTTGCCTCATTATAGCACATCAGTCATCTTTGGTATTCTACTAATCGCACTGCCTGGGACCAAACTGTGATTACATCACATTCACCTAGGCAACCGCGTCTGATGTAAGCACTGTACATTCACCTCAGGTCCTGAAGCCATGAGGTTTTGACGAGTCTTTCTGAAGATGTTAATGATGACAGGCTCGGAGGGAAGACTCGCAAAAACACACATTGTGTTAACCAAGAATTTTACTGATAGCGCATTACAAGAATATCGTCGTTCCCAGTATTCCCATAACCTGTATTTTAATGCAAATGCGCTCTTGTAAAATGACAAGCTGACAAGCCAGCGGCACAAATATAAAGGCACTTTGGGCATTTAAATATGCACATATATGTCATTTCAATAGCAATCAAGGACAAGAGTGAGGTTGTTTGTACTTTTCCAGGAGTCTGCTTGAAGAAACGGCTTTGCAATCAGCAAGTTCCCCTCCGCACTCAAACCCCCGGCTCTCTGCGAGGAAAGGCGGACGGCCCCTCTAGCCGCTCGAGAGCTCAGAAAAGGACAGGAGGAAAGCAGAACGGCTTCAGCCAGGGAAAACGGACAAGTGCGGCTGTCCCAGCAACGACGGCCACTCCTGGCAGTGAGATGCACAAATCGAGAAACCAGCAGCAGGACAAACGTAGCTGTGCTGATATCTATCTCTGAGATGGACAATTAATATTGCCATGGAGCACAGAAGTGACGCAGCCAGATAACATGTGCTCATCCTTGGTCATATAATTTCAGCAGTAAATGTTCGTTAATTAAATAAGCAGCTTGGTGGCTTTGTAGGGAGGTAGCCTAATTCCTCCTGGTGTCTTCCTACTCCCATACTGGAGTGCTCCCCGCCTTCTGTGGCTCTCCTCCCATATTCCACACACCCTGGCCATGTGACCTGAGTATCAGATTGGAACCCTGTCCACATCCCCCTTGATCTGATCCAAAAGTATTTGAGACACATAAAAACGTATAAACTTCCCTGAAGTGTATAAACTTCCCTGAAGGTTTCTGACAAATGTAGTTACCTATATACTGAAGACACTCAGGCCAAACCACCTGCTTAGGGTATGACACGACTCCATAGACTGATAGAGGCGTACATTTCAGGTCCAGAAAGTAAATTGTACCACTGGGTAGTTAAGAAGGTCAGTCTGCAGAGGTGGACATTTCTGGTCCAGAAAGTAAAAATCCAAACCAGGATTTTATTTCAAACAACCAGTTGAGTACTATATGACTGCTACTCTTTATACTTAACTGGTTGGTTGAAATAAAATCCTGGTTTGGATTTTTACTTTCTGGATCTGAAATGTCCACCTCTGCAAACTGACCTTCTTAACTACCCAGTGGTACAATCCAGTGGTTTGATTTGATTAAATGCCAGCTCAATCAGATTAAGCAACAAACCTCACTGTCTCATACCTGGCTCTGCCACGCTAAATTCCAGAGCAGCTCAACCTTGATATTAAAATACCAGAGCAGAAATTTGTTTGGAAATTTCTTTAATTTTTCATCTGCCTGTTTTGACAGGACAGTCTTCAGTGGTACCATATCACCGTTGCCTAAAATGTCTCAAATTCCCGCCACAGCAAATCACTGTGTCTGAGGAAATAGTTTTAATGTGATCTCGTAAAAATTCATGCAAACCTAAGCACAGTAGAGGGGGAACGTTCTGTATCTGTGAAATGCTATGGAGCAATGCAATAAATCAGTTTAAAGAAAAAAATAACTGGAAGTGAACTAAAGGAGGTAAGTAAAAGATCGGGTATACCACACTATTATCGTTATATCTGAGCGCTCTAGGAGCAAGAGATCTGAGTTCTCAACAGTCACAATTGTTTTTGATTGAAACCCACAGGCACAGTAAAGTGTGTCAGAAGAGGACTGAACTGATCAATAAGGCATTATGTGCCAGATGGCCAGGAGTTACAGAGCCTAATGAGGAGCTCATGATAAAATAAAGGATCCATTAAACATGTGACTGTGAATACCGTAAATACTGTAGATGTAGATACTGCTGATACTGTAAATACCATGAATATTGTCCCTAGAACCTAGAGTTTTCATAAAGCCAAGCACTAAGTTCAGAAAATCATTAACACGTTTCCAGTTTGCTTCCGGACTGGATGTTGTACCGTCTGTTTACCTCTCTTGATGTTCCATGGAAATTAACTTCATAAGGAATGAAAACCTTGAAGACTTGGAACAGGCCGGAACAAACTGAGCAGGATGCTCTTTGATTTCATCAAAACCCAAAAATAAAAAACCAAAAGAGAGACAGGATGGCTGGCAAGCTCAGCTAAAGAGATACGAACCCCCCCCCCCCCCAACCCCCCCGTGCTTAAACGGATCACAAACAGGTGAGCTGCTCACAAAGACAAAAAGAACAATTTGACATCTAATGATAAAATGCAATAACATTCAAATAAAATTATGTAAATATGCCTCATTAAGATTTCCTAAGGAAGATTACACTGAAGACTAAAGACCTTTAATAGGTGAAAAATATTAATTACGTTCCTTTCATAAAAATGATCCATCCAGCTGTAACTTATCCACCCCTGAGTCCATATCTCAGGAGGCGCCGAGCAGGAGAGGGGGGGGGGGCGCCCAGCCAGGACACACAATGCAGTCTTACTGTATGCATATGAAAACACATCACTGTCCCTTTAAATGAATCCAGAGCAGAGCCACACTGTGACATGTCGGGGCGGCCCCAACACCACAGAATAGAGAAGACAAAGGTAGCTGTGGTGATGAAGGTCGAGCTCAGAGGGACATTAACACGTGTTAATCACAGCATCGCTGCAGGTTGCCAGATACGGCGCTCTCATTCCTTCCATCACCCCGCACAAAAGACACCCAAAATGAGTTGGGGTGTATGGCTGCGTCACACTCGGGAGGACGCACAGGTGCTGGACAGTCTAGGTTACACCAGGCATTGGCACACTCTCATAGCCAGAGCAATTATCTGGCGGGCCGCAGGCCCCCCCCCCCCCCACCATCCCCGGCTGGGACGGCCTATTTTAAGCTCCCCCAGTTGTCAGGGATGCCCTTTCTTCAGAGACTACAGGTGCACGGCCCACAGAGCTGCTCAGTGTTATCTCTGTCACACAGGCGTGTTTGAGCACAGGAATCATTAACTCTGGCCTGATTCCGTAGAGGCCGGTAGACCTCTGAGCAATAATTCATTAGTCTCCTTTATTTAACCCGATTTGTGACACTGCGCAATGTTTAGTTTTGGAATTTGACTTAAAATGACTACGAAATAACACTCATTCTGCAAGCATAAGGCTATTAGTCTGTTTATATTACAATTAAAAGGCTCAGATAAATGTATCTTATTTGAAGACCAAATAGGAAGATGTTTATTCTTGAATCCTCAGGCTATAAAATGTATTTATTTTTTAATCACTGGGCCTCAACAGAACCGAGTCAAAGACGGGTTGTCCGGCAGCCGTCAAATGGCATTCAAACATAGCTTCTGTCTTGTTTTCGAGACGAGACCAAAACGCTGGTTGACCACAGATCTTCTCGTCCCGTATGTGAGCCCTTTACTATCAATCGGCTGGGAGCCACAAGCTCTGAAGAGCAAACCGGACACAGAGAGCTCTCCCAGGGCTTGACTGCAGGGCACAACTGTGGAGTGTCTCCCAGTTAGGGCACGGAGTCTCCCAGTAAGGCTCAGCCGGGCCATCGCACGAAAGGCTAAAGACCAGGTGAGGAAATGACGCCACTCCTGTGACGCTGAACTCCGCTCACCCAGAACAGGCGCTCCAGCTATGTATAGCCCAGTAACACCGCATTGATTTAAATTAGCATGTGTGTGTGTGACAGACGTTGTTGGTGTCAGCAGGTGACCGCATGTCTGACTAAGTGTCGTGACACGTAAGACACTATAACCACGAAACATGAAGCTATGTTTGGTCTTCGTAACACAGCTACTTCGGCACGACTAGGAACAGCCTCCCTGCAGAGCAATCCGGTCCGCGGCGAACCACGTTCTTGTTCCCTCCCAACTCCCGGTCTCATTATAGAAGAGCTTCATAAAGCATTCATAATGCATAATAAACATGGCTGTAATGTGCTATGTTTTTTTATAAATATTTATAGCCGTGTTTATAATGCTTTATGAGGGGAAAAAATGTGGTCTGTCTGGCAGGGAGGTCGGAGGGAGCAAAAACGTGGACCGACTGTGGGTCCAGGAGGACCGGGTTGGGAAACACTGCTGTAGAGGATAAAGCATGCCGACTTTAATTTAATTGACCTATATTAGCTGAAAACTGCCCAAAAATGCTGGAGGCACAGTCAAGCTGTCTGCAAAACTGTGTCAGCCAGGACCATAGATGTCCTTGGTTCGCCTGTTTAAAAACCCAAGCATACGCACAGTCAGAACAGCTATTATCGCCAGACTTGCGAGTTTTTGCTGATGATTTGGGCTTGCTCTTCAGCAAAGTTTTAGAAACTTTTTAAAGTTCCAGCTGCATTTATTGGGAACCAGTCTTTGGTTTGAATGCATATTCATGATATTTCATTTATTTGTTAGGCTTCAAGGTGGCTCAGTGGCCAGTACCGGCCCTAATAGCTCTTGCTAGCACTTCCTGTGCTCTTGTGCACACTTTCTCCCACTGACTGTTCCCAGTGATGGACAGCCATCCTGTCTCAGCTTACTGCTTCTGGGAGCATAGATGGTCTGTTACTAAAGATAAACATTGATTACTACAGACTATAACTTTTCTGGTAACACTTTACTTGAAACTGTAATCTATAATGCATTAAAAGCACAGGAGAGATACAAGTAGGCAGTATAAGAATTAATAAAGCATTACAGCGTCTTCTATTGACAGTCATAATGCATTATAGTGTTGATTATAATACTTCATAAACTCCAGTGGAGCTCTCATCTATAATGCACTATAGATACCTTCATAATGCATTACAATGGTCAGTATAAGAATTAAGGATGATTTGTACTGCAGTATGTAGGTATATCTATAGTGCATTATAGATGAAAGCTTGATGAAGCATTCATAATGCATAATAAACAGTTATAATGTGTTATGCCTTTTCATAAAATTTTATATCCATGTTTATAATGCTTTATGAATGCATTATAAAGTGTAATGAATGTGTTCATAGATTCTTATAGACATGGCATTCATAGAAAGTGTTACCAACCTTCGGAAATATGCTACAGGTTTCCTTATTATTTTAATAAGTTGAGGTTACCTCTGTCTGAGCTGAAAACAGAGTGGTGGAGGTGGTCTGGGCATCTGATAAGGACGCTGCCTGGTGTGGCCCCAAGTGGGGGAGACCCTGGGGAAGACCCCGGATATGCTGAAGCCACCCTGGAAGGAGCTGGGGTCTGTGGACTCGGGGGGGGGGGGGGGGGGGTCTGGCCTGAAGTCTGAGGTGACTCAGAACATGTGCAGTGTGTTTAAATAGCGGGGGGGTTTTCTCTCCTCTGTTTGGGCAGTTAAGTGTCCGTCATGTTGGGTAGTACGGGTCATTTCCTGGTTCTGGCAGGAAGGGTGTACCTGGCACACACACAGCTGCTGTGGTTCTGCGTGTCCAGCAGCCTCACATTCTTTGCACGGTCCTGATGGCCGGTTCTCCTGCCCAAACCCTCCCAGCGCGAGCTGCTCCTCAGCCCAAAGGCATCCGACATGTCAGAACATTAGTTATAGACAGGCAACTGCAAAAGCAGTACGTGCAAGACAGATGCGAGGGCATGAATGAAATGATTCTAATGACAGTGGATATCACTGTTATCCCAGAGATATAAATCTTATTAAAGACATGTATGCGTCTTATAAAAGGCCATGGTGGCATCACATCCAGGGTGTAACCCAGCCTTGTACCAAATGTTCACTGAGATGGACTCCAGGCCCCCACACCTGATTAGGATAAGTGGCTAAAGATGGGTGGATGGATGGATGGAATTCAATATACAACACAACAATAGCTTTGGTTCTGACCCCACGGCAGACCGCTGCAGAATTTCTCATCTGGCAATCGACCCTAACAGCTCCGTGCCACAGAATGACCCAGCGCATAAGACGCCCCTGTTAAAAAGTCTATGCGACTGTTATTCAGAGAATTTATGACTCACACTGATTCCAGCCCCTCCATGTTTATAAATAACGATGATAAACCTTTGCTAATGAGACAGATTTAATAGAAGGCCTCCTGAACGGGGTCACTGCCTTTGACTTTGTGCAGTGAGCATCTGCTGATGACCAGTGAGAATCCCGTCCAGTGCCGAACCCAGTACTGCAGGTGGCAAGAAGATGGAAAGCGATGTTGGCAGGAGGTGAGATTCACACGTCTTTGGGGGGAGGATCGCCAGGCTTATACCTCCCGGGACAAACACCTGGCACATGATCTGTCCGGGCCAATGGCGTCGCGGAGTTTCAATTCAGAGCTTGACCCGTCATCACTGACAGCCATCAGAGAGAGATGGACAGGTAAACGCTGGGGAGAATTTCCTATTTAAATTAATTGTGTACCTTTCCTACCCCCAACCACCCCCCCCACCCCTGGGGGTCCTGGGCCTCTGCTTCCTGATGCATTACCACCCACCTCCCAGCATTTCCAGGGCGGCACTCAGTCATGTCAATATTCTGCGTCCAATCTTGAGCGTCCGCTGGAACAGCTGATCCACACAGACGGCGAGCCGCTCTATTCAATGCACCCCCACCCCACCCCCCCAGCACAAAAACTCTATTCATTGCAGAAGTGAATGAAATTAACCCAGGAACGTTCCCCGAATCCCAACCCCCCCATCCAGCCTGACCTCTGTTTTCCAGCTGCACCACCGTGAAATGAATCCCCCTCGTGGATCGGACCCGAGGGCGACGGGCCGAGCGGCGAGGGTACGAGCTGCCCGGGGTCCCATAAATATACCGGCTGCAAAAATATTCAATCATTTTGATAAATTCAGCAATGAAAACACATGCATTCGAACAATCAAGCGCTGACACTTGGGCATTTCCACATACGGCAGCGGTAAAGTTACCCCTTTCCAGTCTGGATCCCTAACAGAGAGGAAACAGAGACGCTTAGCGGCGCGGCGATTAAAACCGGGAGGGAAAACAGCAAGAAAGGGACGCGGGCCGTCGACGGCTCAGAGAGCCAGAGGTCTGCTGTTCTTTTCAGTGCGAAATGAGCTAAAATTAACTGGTACGACACAGACACAAAAGAGCTTCTTAAATGGAAACGTCTCTGAATGTCGGACACTTGCTTTCTCTTGCTAGTTTGACACAGATATACATCACAGGAATATTGTACTTGTATGCATTAATAATACAAGTAGCTGATCTTCAGCACTGCCATTTCGCCCGGAAAATCTGTGGCACAAGATACCTTCTTATAGTTACCTTCTCATGATAAGACAATTCAGTTATTCTCATTACAAACTGATAGATGGAATGAAGACTCTGATTTCCATAATGAGCATGAAAGCCCTATGAATACACGACTATGAGACTTTACTACTCGCCCAGATCCACTCTGCCACTCGCGACTGGATGGTCTGCCAACGTCCACATTCGGATAGAGCACGGCGAACCGGCCAGCTTCCGGAGGAAAGGAGGCCCTTTCTTACCGTATGATTAAAAAGGTGACTGGTAACCGCGTTTCTTGCAAATGGATCCGGATTTCGGACTGTTTGTTCTGGCTGAACGCTAGGCCACCGGGCCCGGATCCGTCGGAGTGCTCCAGCCGTCCGAGGCAGTGTTTACCCTGGAAGGAAGCGAGCGCTTCCTGGAGAGGAGGTCCGTAACTCCACCCCCACCCCTCACGGCTTGCTGGGATCCCAAACCAGCAAGGGCATGCTGGGAAGGCCATGTCCAGCAAGGGCAGTGTGACCAAGACATGATCCCGAGCCACAGTGGAAATCACTGTGCCGTAGCGAAACGGAGCAAACTGCAAACGCGGCTGTGTTCACTGGGACAAGCCTCCACTGGCGCCGTGCGGAGACGCATCAGAAAACAATTCCGTCCCCCTTGTGGGAGTGAGCCTGCCCAGTAAACCACCTTTATAATGTCACTGAGCCTCACTGAACCCTGTACATCTCTGTCCCTCCATGATAATACATTTGTGGTTCGGCATAAACAGCAATATTAAAAAAGCCCTACAAATTAGGGGCCAGGGTAGCGCGTCTTACGGATTCCAGTGGAAGCCCATATCGGCCGACACGCTGCATGTGTGTCTGATACAACCTAAACATAAAGCGTTTTTCGCAAGTTAGCTTGGAGAGGCAGTGCAGCGACATCAGCTGGCAGACCAGGGCTGATGTCCCCCGGGTCTGGGTGGGTGGCGCCATGGCGACAGGGGTGGAGACCCCCGCCGCTCCGAAGCGCCGGGCTCCGTCCAGATCGGACGCCTCCGATCTCGATGCTGAGTAGCGGGTGTTGCTATGCCAACCATAAGGCCTGCCTGCGACGCAGCACCTGCTCCAGAAGAGCTGCGTCTCTTGTGGCCGCCGGGGGGCCCTCTCCCCAGTCCTAGGGTCCTGTGGTAACGTTCCCAGCCCAGGCTCACCAGCGTGTCCGCCTTCCTGGTGATATCTAGTATGTCACTGGGTGGGATTTCCCCTGTTCCTCCACAGCAGGGAATGGGACTTCCCCATTTACCAGATAGAGGGATGGCATCGGTGCTTAGCAACGAAACACAGGCCTGGGTCATGTGCAGAGGAGGACAGCCCCATACCGGGACATCTACTGGGCCACCTGGGCGGTGGACGCCCCCTAGGGGAGCTCCTCGTAACAGCAGGACCGTCACAGTGCGACGATCCAGCCGCAGTCAACCGACACAGGCGTGCCACATCCAGCCATCGTGATCCAGCTCTGTGCCAGTTGCCATGGCAATGCCCCATCACTAAAGGTGCTACAGTCCCATAAAAAAGCGGCTGGATACCTGCTGCAGCAGTATCCATCTGAGCTGCATTGCCCTCCATCGTGGGGTTGGTGCTCTAAGTATTGCAAACTGGGCCCTGATCGCCTTCCATTTCCACGGGTCTCTCTGTGACCCGATTTACGTTACCAGCCAGCTTCTGCATCCCCCCTGTTTCGGGGGGGAATCCCCAGGACGTCCCCCGTGGCGCCCTGGAAGGATTCCCCTCACAGCTAAACAGGAGCCCACAGAGAACATCTGGGGGAGCCGGAGGGATGAAAGGGGGGCGGCGGATCAGAGGGCTGTGCTCCCGTTCCTAGCGGCACAGCGAGCGCCCGGCGCGGGCTGCCCGCCGAATGACCAGCCGGGAGGCGGAGCCACCAGGAGCAGCAGAAGCCAGAGCCGGCACCTCAGAGCAGGACGCAACAATCCCCCGCTGTTCTGGAACAGACTCTCCGCCCCCCCAGACAAATGGAAGGCAAGTTCCGAAACACCGAGGGCTGCAACCAAACGCTCAGATTCAGAGCAAAACCAAACAGTGTAACCAAAACCCAGCAGGCATCTGCAGAAGGCAAATGCGTGCACTGACACACACACACACACACACACACACACACACACACACACACACACACACACACACGGCATACAAACATACTGTAAAGACACACACAAACACACACGTTTGTATTCATATCTTTGTGGGGACTCTCCATTCATTTCTATGGGCATAACCCTAATCGCAACAATTACAACCTTAACCACTACCCAGCCCTAACCAGTAGCCAAACAAAATACAAGACTTTTAGCATTTTCAGTTCTATGATTGAAATCACAGATCTTATAGTATTAAGTTTCCTCCTGCGGGGACTAAAAAAATCATCTCCACAGCATCAAAAAAACAGATTTTTATCACATTGTGGGAACATTTGTCCCCGTGCTGCTGGGCCTGCGCTCCCTCCCTGTGCTGCTGGGCCTGCGCTCCCTCCCTGTGCTGCTGGGCCTGCGCTCCCTCCCTGTGCTGCTGGGCCTGCGCTCCCTCCCTGTGCTGCTGGGCCTGCGCTCCCTCCCTGTGCTGCTGGGCCAGGATGCCCCTGACGGTTGGAAGAAAAAATAACTGCTAATCGCTAACCATAATATATTAGTACCATTCAACATGGCAGAAGCATTTTCTATTTCTGTGCTCAAATTACCCTAATGTACTTTTTTCAGAGAACAGGAAAAAAATCTGTCACACAAATTATAGAAACTTAAAAAAAACCCAGAGGTTCTGTCATAATAATATTTAACTTAAGTTATCCCCTTTTTCATCATCCAGCTTAAATGTAAACAACAGATAAAAACACGGCATGGCTTGCCATCGCCCTGGCTCCGCCCCCCCATCTGCACCACCCTCAACTACACATCAGACACCCGCCAACCCCACCAGGCCCTTGTCCCTCACGTGGCAGTGAACCCCCACCCCCCACCCAGCTCCCACCACAGACCACAAGGATTCGAATGCCTCAATGTTTCTCCTGCATAATAAAACGGGCTACATAGTTGTGACTTGTTTCATAGTTACGTAAAGAATTACTTGCCGACAAGAACTACAACTCAGTCAATTAGTGTGAGAAAGCGCCGCAGATTGTGCCACTGTGAAGCCAGCAAACATGCCAAACTTTTCCACTTCCTGAAAGCCAGTTTAATTTATTTCTTAAGATTTATAACTTAGTGCACAATTTTTGAGATATGGTTTGAAGTTTTGTTGACTATGCTCTTTAAAAACACATTTTTTTCTGCTAGTGTGCAAAGAAATTCCATCTAAATACCTTAACAAGCGTCACTGGTTTGTCACGGATATGAAACATAGGGCCGAGGGCCCCGTCTGATCATTGGCTGGTCACACCGGCTCACACCTGATCTTTCTGGACCAATCCATGTCGACTAATGCTTTAGATGCTGACAACAGTGAGTAACATGAAGGTGTCAGCCATTCTGGGGATTGTGGAAATCCAGCAAACAAAACAGAAATCTGCATCCCACGCAGTGCTACAAACACAGGCTCACTGTCACACGGGAATCGATCGTCACAGGTTATAATCTGAGTGAGAATAATCATAATAATAATGGCTTATTTTCCATTTGTATGATAGCGATATAAGTACAAAGGAATTATGTCGTTTTTGAATATCCCTCCCGCCTATGAGACACACTTGCACAGGTGAGAGCAAAGCTAGGGCTCTGAGCACAGAATTAGCCTAATTATCCAGCATCGCTAGAGGAGATTTTGGGGTTAAAGGCCTCTATTCAGGGTCCCATCAGTCCCTGTCACGTCAAATGAGTAGGAAAAAAAACTGCAGAATTGGGGAATCCCAACCATGGGATCTGAACCAGCAACCTTTTGGACACGAGCACAGAGTCCTGTCCTGCAGAGTTACCTCTGTACCACAAGCCCGCCAGGGAACAATGAGGCGCCGCCGTCCAAGAGCCTGCAAGCAGAAACCCACAGGCTGAGATGGGCGACCCGGAAAGCACTTTGCCGGAGCGATCGCCTCCCCCTTCGGACGTCTGTCTCACAGGGGCTGCCCGTCCATGCATCCACCCCGTGAGATCCATGCCCACTTTGCACCCCCTACTGGAGAAAGAAGGCTTCTGCAGGGTGTTTGTGTATAACCCGAGCGGGCCCGTGTTTCCGCAGGGAGCTGGGCACGCTAACCACGCGTGATTGGTTATTCCGCATACACACGGACACATCCAGATTCGAGCTGGAAGGGGGGTATTCTTTTGCTGCGCTAAATTAGCAGGATTCCCCAATTCTGCAGTTTTTTTCCTACTCACTTGACGTGACAGGGACTCAGAACGCTCACAAGTTCAGTTTATTTCAGTCTATATCTATGGCACATTTTAAACAACCAAGGTTGACAGAAAGTGCTGAACAAATCATAAAAGCAAAGAGGACAAAAACATACAACATCATGACACTAGACAGCTCCTATACTGAACTAAACGCCACAGGATAAAGATGTTTTTAACAGAGCTTTAAACATGGACAATGTTGGCGTCTGCCTTTAAGGGCCGCTGTGCAATCAATGCAGTGGATGGAAAAACCAGCCTGGATCAAACAACCTGCAGCCAATCAACACGCACCCATGACCCTCAGCCAATCAGCGCACACCTATGACCCTCAGCCAATCAACACGCACCCATGACCCTTAGCCAATCAACTTGTGCCTCTGTTATATCTTCTGTACTAGTCAACCTCCATAGTTGTTACCCCCCAACCCCACACGAGTTCAGGAGTATAGGAATTAATCCATCTGCCCCCCCACGTCAGTACCATGTTGGTTTCCGGTTCTGGTGGTGGAGGGGTTCTCAGAGTGAGCCAAACAGACGGCTTTATTGATAACAAGCACGCCATAGCGGGAGGCTCTCCAGGGGCCGCTCACGTGGCTTTTAACGCCGATCGCTTCCTCGTGTGCACGTATGTCTGGAGAGGCAAATTCCCCGTGTAGCGGTTTGCTGTGGGAGATGGGGTCTAACCCCCCGCGGAGATGAGAAGGTGGGTGGGAACAGCGAGTCTGCCAGTAAATGACAGCGTTCCTGCTATGACTAGAAAGCCACGAGACTGAAAGGCGCAAGAAAAAGAGAGCGGAGATGAAAAATGAAATGGGGGGCTGGACCACAGGCTCACTGCATCCTACAGTGAAGGCTCACTTCATTCTCATTCCTCACTGGGACCTTTGCCTTGAAGGCCACACACACACAAACACACCACACATTTATATTCATATCTTTGTGGGGACTCTCCATTCATTTCTATGGGAAAAGCCCTAATGCCAACAACGACGACCTTAAGCCCAAACAGGCCTAATCCCAACAATAAGTAACCAAACAAAATACAAGAGTTTCTGCATTTTGTTTTATTACAGTCACAGATTTTTATAAATTTCAACTTCCCCTTGTAGGGACAAAAAGATGTTTTTCTTTTTGTCAGTTTACCCATGTAATATATACATTACCCACACACACACACACTTTGATACTGCAAAGTCAGCTCTTTTGATGCATGTTATTCTCATCCCAGGTGCAGACAATCCACGCCTACATCCTTACACATACTCCCTCCATATTATTTTTACATTTCTGTCCGAAATTTATATTAATTTCTATCGAAATTCTTAATACCTTTCCAGCCGGGTACACAAAAATCACACCTCTGAGTGCAGTAGCCTCGAGGTCCCAGATTACAGGACCCACACATGGTTGTCCCTCCTCATGGCATGCGATGCCATATACTACATCGTGTTAACAGGACTCAGATATCACTGCTAGACACAGTTAGTCACTGTGGAAATATGGAAGAAAAACATAAATGTCATCAAATAGCACTTCAAGAACTGAACTTAATGCTTGTACTTAGCAGTGTTCGTCAGTGTAACATACTGGCAGAGTTATAATAGCTTTCTAAAGTTCAACGAGTAAGATGTATTACATCTTGCCATTAGGCGATTGCACAACAACATCAAAATGACAGCGTGTTCTGAACTGCGGAAGAGCAGGCATAGAGAGAGCTTAGCTCTAGCTAGAGGACGGCTCAGAGACCGTACCCTCCACTCTGGGCAGAAAGGAGGTCTGCTGAATTTCTTTAGTTTTATTCAAAGTTAGAACTTTAAAACAAATCAAAATGTAATACAGGCATAACGTGGACTTGTACCCATTTACACAGCAAATGCTTTTATCTAAAGCAGCAGATTGAGAAAGCAGGGCAAAGACACTCCTGGCAACAATTACAAGTTAAAGACCCAATGGTAAACACACCCAGGCCGATGTAGGGATTTCAACAAACAACCTTCTGATCACACACCCCCAGCCCATGGGTCTCGGATGCTGCCCCCACCTCGGTGTGGAAAGTCTGCATGTCCTCCCCACGTTCCTCTATACCAAGTCCCTCCCACAGTCCAGCAACATGCAACAGGGTGAATGAATGAATACATGCCTTGTGATTGGCCGGTATCCTCTGCCAAAGGCTCACCTGCAACCCAGTAGTGGGTAAACAGCTATGGAAGACGGATGGGAAATATAGGCATTCTACTGAATCGGAGCGTGAATAATTGCTGACGGTGAGCCGCACATGTAAGAGCTCTTACGTTTCATTATATGGCCTCCATGTTTGGGAGAACATTCATTGTCAGATAATCTGAATCTGATAGCGAGTCACAGAGAGCTACCATCCACCTGAAGCTGTACATTTACTTCAAGGTTTGCTGACTGATTGTCAGTTTGTGGTTTTCAAGCTGCTTTATTTGCCCTCTCTTTGCCCCCAGACCCGCCCCCCACACCCCTTCCCCGAGGCCCGCCAGTTTCAATCTATGCAGATTTCATATTTGTTGGTATATCCTACCAATGGCCACACCCGGGGGAGGATAGCCGTTACACCGCCTAACCCCTCAAGCCGACCGATGACAGCTTCCCCACCGGGCTTCTCCCCACTAAGCATCCACTCATCCTGAGGTCAATCTAGGCATGCATTCACCCCTTTGTTCCTGGCAGACACAGGGCACTCGTACACCCGGTAGATGCCCGGCATTCTCAGGGCATGCAGAGATCTCCCCCACCAGGTGAGCAATCCCTTCCATCCAGACATCGATCCTCCAGCCGCTTTCCCCAGTCAGGGTCACAGATGCTTCGTTTCCACCAACGCGGTGCTGGTTCCAGTGCCGAACTTTGCCCCAATCCAGAACTAGTTCCGCGCATTTCCAAAAAACTAAATACAGATTAAACTTTACTTTACACTCACTTCCGCCTCCATGACATTTGTTCGGTTCTTTTTTGAAACCGGTGGAAACTTGGCCAGGTTCTCAAAAGGCACCAAGCGAGAACCAGCCAGGCACCAGTACAGGCACCGGCTCCATGTTGGTGGAAACGAGGCAAAAGTGCCCGACAGGCATAAGTCTGACATGCACCCTATCCGAGAAGCGTAAAGCCAGCAAAAATCTAACTAAAGATTTACATAAAATAATATTCATTTCTTTCTGAGAAACGGTCATGTGACTACTTATAAATGACAGGCAAACTGAGAGGGGATATTTAAGAAAAAAACAAGAGTCTTCTATTCCCGAAGGCACGGAGCTAACCAGCACGTCTGTCTTCAAGGTTAAAGGCCCCGTCTGAAGCTTGCCTCATCCATCACTGCCAGGCCAGGTTATCACTGCGAGGACGACAAAGGCCGTCGACAGGCCACACAAGCAGAGCCTTGTTTCACGCCTCACACAACTGCAGCCCCTATTGTCAGCTCATTCTCCGCAGCACACAGGAGACACTGACACTGTCTGCAGCTCCAGTGAACCTGATGTGTATAAGCCCTGCCGACCGCAAGTGTATTTCTTCTGGCATGAGCGAGACACCTCTTTTGTCGGGCTGCCGGTCCTCACCGCGGTTACGCCAGGCACTGGGAGGACGGGCGGCCACTGCGGGTTCCATGGCAACGAGCTCGGTACGAGGTCCCCGGTCACCTGACAGCCCTCGGCACACGGTGAGGTGTGAACGACAGGGCTCCACACTCAGATCACGGACTCTAATAGGCCAGAGCATGATCAACTGATTAAGGGGGTTGATGCGTCTGTCATTCGTCATCAGAAGTAATCAACTCCACCAAAATTTATTCCCATTTCCCATATTTTGGCCACACAAAGAAGCCGTGGCAGAAACCAACCAAACCAGAAATGCAGGAGCCCTGTATGGCTGGGTAATCATTTGCACACTCAAGAGCGAAACAGGCACTAGCTGAACACATTTACCCGGCCTTACATTCAACATTCAGGATCAGCTGTAATAACAGACATTTCCCAGCGCAAAACATGACATCTATTTTCTACCTATTTACTGTATCTATGTGCCTAGCTGTCAAATATAAAAGGAATCCCACTCAGACCCCCCAAAGTCTGGACATATTGATTCTTCCCGAAGATGAGCAATCAAGACGGTTACAAGTAGAATCGCTGGATACAGGGAGTTAAGTTATAACAGTGTGGGTTTAGCCACTACGGATCACTTTTCTGCGTTTCTGAACAGTGAGAGATAGAAGGCATTCCAGCAGAGAGACCTAGCTGTGATATGACAGAGAGACCGTAACAGATTCGAGTCTGAGTCACCACAAGCCCCAGCGCTAGAGAGTGTCAGGCCGGCGGCTGTGCCACTGACTGGCGTCTCATTCCTCCCCAGTGACGCGCGGCAGCTGCCTTCAGCAGCACTGCAGTCCTGCTCGGACATTCAAATGGGCAGCGCGATGTTATTTACAGCCCAAGCAAATAATTATAGTCAATAACTCTTATCATTATTATTATCTTATCATTAAATAATTTGCATTTTTTTTTTATTATTGTTGTTATATTTGCTATAACAATCTACTACACATTCAGCATCGTTGGTAAACGTATTATTATTAATATTAATAATAATGTTGTTCCTAGCTTCCCAGGATCGGCTCAGTACTAAACATGACCATATACTAGTTATAATTATAACTTTCAAAAGCACAACAACAAAGAAATAAGCATACAAGTACAACATGTTACTTCCCCACTTCACGAACAGACGGAAGCTTTAAACCTTGTTAAGCATGTTTATCGCATCTTCAGCCTCATAAAGAAATAAAGTACAGCCAGAACATCAGACCTGCCATCGCCTTTGAATCGTCTGCGCTCGGCCTCCCTGCAACCCCGTCCTACTCACAGCATTCACACAGTTACATACTGGAAAAACAGTTCATGCTTGCGGTTGGACGCATTTATTTTTAAGTTTTACAACATATCGCGAATACTGCAGCACTAACGTGAGAAAGTGGAGACACGCGGTCTTTAAGCCAAAACAATAGCAGCGTTTAGTGTCAGCTGGGACGGCGGCACCCCCCCAGCGAAGGGCACAAAGCTGCTTGGAGATCAGGCTTGTACCCACACAGTAAGTGCACACTGCTTGGCTGTACCCTGCACACCCGGCCGCTTAAAAATAGCAGCCATCCACTGCAAACTGCGCCTATACAATTACAGAAGACAATCAAGAGAGCGGGCTAGACCAGCGCCCCGTGCTGGCGCATGTCTTTGGGGACTCCCATCACACCAAACTGTTGAATTTATTAAATTGTGCCGTGAAACTTATTTCCAAACACAACAGATTCAAGACGGGGGAGCGTTGGTGGGGGGCAAGCCTCTTCAAACGCAGAAAAACACCAAAGAGATCAGGGGTGTCAGATGCTACGCTGCATAAATATACCCCGTTATTTTCCCTTGGCTGCTCTCTGGGGACATAAAGAGCACTAATAAAAACCTAATACCATCCCCCTGAAGGGTCACCCACCACCACCCCTAAAACCCCCCGCGGACCGCTCCGAAGGGGTCCCGCGCCGATCGCACCGAACAGCGGACGGCAGCAGCGGAGCCGTGCTCCACACCTTCCTTCGGAGCTTTCTGTACGGCACTGGATGGCTCCCCCCGCCGCTGTCTGCGCAGCTCCCCGCCGGCGGACGACCCCAACGTGAGCGCCACCCCACCCCACCCCACCCCACCCCAAAGCCCTCTCCACCCCCCACCCCACCTCCCTGCCCTGCGGGGCAAGTCGGGCTCCTCCCTGCCCTGTGAGTACTGCACACACGGACCAGCTGCGCTCCGGCGATCGCGCATACAGACTCACGCACAAACACGCACACATATACATACACAGCAGGCAGGAAGCGGGGGGTCAAAGGAGAGGAGGGGGGGGCGCAAAAAAACGATCACAAACCTTGCATCACCGGCTTCGCTTTTTCAAACCCAGAATGTGCTAGTGTCTGAGTAAAATATGCAGCAGTGGGGCCGCTGACCAATCGGGGCGTGGGCGGGCCGAGTGCCAGCCAATCGCGGGAGGCCGCCTTTGGAAGATGGCCAACCACGTCTCAGCTCATTACACGGGCTGCCTGCGAGAGACGGCCGGGGGGAGGGGACAGGACTGCACAGGAAAACAGAGCAGAAGACGCCCCGGAGTGACAATGAGAGATAGGGGGTCAGGAACACAGGGGACAGTGTGTTATGCAGCATGACTCGGGCTCAGGGTAGGCACTAAGATGCACTAAGATGCCACCTGTCTAGAAATTGTGGACTAAGCTGGTTTTGCAAGGTCAGCCGGTGCCCAGGCCCACAGAGGACAGGCACACCACTGAAGGATACCACGGATTCTAATGCTTTTGTGGCTAAGTTAGTGTGGTCTTTGTGGATTGCGTGTTTCTTACCCAATTTTAATGACAGGGATGTGGGGAAAAAAACAGTACTCCCTGTGGACTGATAATCAGTTAATACATAAATGTATAATTAGAATATTCTGGAAGCAGTGTCATTTTTACCATCAAAACACAGGCATCACTTAAGCTGTTATCTATGTAAGATGCATATGTGATTAGGAGATAAATAAACAGCTTTCCTGTAAGGAGTCTCTTACAGTGAATTACGGGAGATTGGGTTTAATTAGCTTCTGATATACCAGTGAATCCTCTTGTGTTTCCAGCATGGAGTAGTTCAATTACAGATGCTCCTCAGCACACATAATTTAGCTACAATCTAACTAACAAACAAACAAACATTTTAAAAAGTGTGTAGCTTAAAGCTAGTGCTCTACCCCATCCCTCACTGGCTGTGTGGCTAGTGCTCCATCCCTCACTGGCTGTGTAGCTAGTGCTCCATCCCTCACTGGCTGTGTAGCTAGTGCTCCATCCCTCACTGACTGTGTGGCTAGTGCTCCATCCCTCACTGGCTGTGTGGCTAGTGCTCCATCCCTCACTGGCTGTGTGGCTAGTGCTCCATCCCTCACTGGCTGTGTGGCTAGTGCTCCATCCCTCACTGGCTGTGTGGCTAGTGCTCCATCCCTCACTGGCTGTGAATCTTGCTTCCACAGGCTTACTGCCTGTTACAGTGAGATTCTTAACATTAGTAGTACACACCCTTCAGGTGAATCACAGTGAATATGTACATATTTGTTTAAGGTTGTTTTTTAACCTAAATGCTCCTTTGTTTGCTCCTTTGTGTTAAGAGGTATGACAAGATAAGGTCTTAGGTGGAGTCTCTGAGTGGGTGGGGGGTGGTGGGGGGGGTATCCAATCAGAAAGCCTCACAGCTGAAACTCAACCAGATCCTTTGTTTGGACTTACCACATAAATAATGGAGCTGCATATGTGACATGTGGGAGGGGTCTAATAAGCTCCACCCCCTCAAAGCAACTATATGAACAATCTTCCAAGAATTAATGCCACTATTCAAAAAAGAAAAAATATATTGAATAATTTACATGAATGAGGAAGAAGAGCATCACATATAGATAGATAGATAGATGTCTTTATTGTCACTATACAAGTACGGCGAGATAGCGTTGAAGCAAAGAAATATAGTATAGTAAGGAAGCATATTTTTAATAAATGCGTAGTTAAACATACACTACAAAAAAAATCTAATGTTACAGTCTCCTGTAGATATACAAACTATTCAGCATTTTAGAAATGGCATCCTCGTAACTATTCAATGCCACAACCCCCAGCAACTAAAACGCTATAAGAGACAGAATGTTTTTCTGCTCATGGGCACGCAGGTCAGGGCTTGGCTTATGTCATTATTAAGGTACTGGACATACTGTAACATTTAAAGTGTATTCATAAAAACATCAAAATCGTAATGGCTGATATTTAGAACCGCGGAAATACATTTATTTCATATTACTGCATGTCCCTCAAACATTAATCTAAGACAGCTTGTACTAAGCAGCATTCCTCTGCGGTGGCCTCAGTGTCACTTTATTGATTTTTTAATTTTATGGATCATTTAAGCCTAAACCAATATCAAGAGAATGCAGCAAACAGCTAATTAAGTCGATGCTTAGAGCTTTCAATGTGTGCGATTATATTTCAGCTACTCAAAAAGAAAGCACGACGAGATTCCTGATGCCGAAACCTTGACGATTATTATGTTTATTTATGATTGTTATATTTCTGTATAACAAACAAAGTAGATGTAAATCAGCCAGGGCACTGAGAGTGTTCTCTGCTTGTGGCTCACCTGAGCTGCCCCACCATAACTCACGGGGACCTGCAGGGACTGGGTGACCCAGGCAGCTCAGGACAGCAAACGGTGGCGCTGTGGGACCCCTGGACCCCTCCATGACCCAGACAACACCCCTTACTGAGCCCCACCTGTGGCTGTAGCAGTACACTGGTATGCATTCTCAGGTAACCCACCCTATTTTAATTATGTAGCCGTGTGCAGTAGCACGCCTACTGTGGAAATACGCTTCATTCTCTTTGATTGCCTCAGACAACTATTTGCCTTAAGATGCTAATGCCACAGAATCTTGTGCATGGAACAAGTTTCGACTCCCCCCAAATTTAATTACGAATAAAGTCATACTTTGTATTGTATGCATTATATATGTTGCTTGAGGTACACTCTTGCACTTTATATATATAAGGAGGGGGGCTCCCTGGATGGGATGCCATACATCTCAGAGGAAAGGAAAACCGGTGAGAATTAAGCAGGGCTTTGAAAACCCTTAAACTGGAGTTTCCCTCAGAGATACCAAGAAATGTGAGATATCATCATCTTCAAAAGGTTCAAAGGATTTCGTTACTGTATGTATTGTGTTGTGTCATGATGCGGATGTTATTCTTTGTATTTGTATTTATGTGTCTTTCAGCTTGTGGATCTGAATGTACATGGATGTATTGACAATAAAGAAGTATTGAGTCTTATGTTCTGGAAGCTTGCAGGCAGGTTTTTGATAAGATGCTTAGCTCCTGAAGCAATAAACACATCCTCACACTCTGCTACAGACAAAGTGTTCAGAGCAAACAAAAGTAACCTGCCACTCAATCCAACATGATACAGTTCAGAACTGGTTAAGCGTTATGTAAATTCAGAGTTACAAAGCGTGGAAACATAACTGTGATACAGACAAGGAAAGATCTGACTGCGGGGGCGTAGGAACCATCTTCACAGCCTGCACAGGGCTGACATTTATTAAAAGAGCTTTTACGTGCACGTAAAGTCAGATAAATCTTCAGACGGCTCCCGCAGGTTCCCACATAAATCAAAACATCAGAGGCAAATGGAAAATGTGAAAAATAGCCCAAGTAGGAGAAGACAGTTTGTTTCTGCCTGTGCACCTGTCCGGGATTTCTGGCTTTTAGTAAACGGCTCTTTGGGGTCACTGCGTACCCCAGGCACCTTGCTGGTAAAGAGGTGACCTGGCAGGCCTCCATTACCCGGGATCCCGTCGGGTTGGCAGCGCCCTGGGCCGACGCCAGTGGGCGTGTCCGACGTGCAATTTTACGGCGACTGAAAGCGGGAAATCAGCAGTGGACTTGTCAGTGTGGTGGGTGCTCTGGCGGGGAACTGTACCTCAGACGGGTCTATTCACAGCGTCTATTCTGAGACACATCCGGTCCATTCATTCACGGGCCAAACTTCCAAGACCCCAGTTTCTCCAAGACCCCAGATTCCCCTCAGATATAGATGCCTGAAGTCTCAGAGTCAGAAGACAGCTGCTACCTATCGCCATTGCCAGAAGTGTAATATTCTCAGCAAGGTGCATTGTTAAGTAGGGCAGTTGGTTCATCGCATTTCTGTCAGTCATTAAAAGCCATGGCGTTGCTCATTTATCCCAGACATCGACACCATGAGAAAGACTCCAGACGTCACATGGATCCCGTGGAATGTGAAGCTGAAGGCTTTAGCTAGACAGACTTAATTATGCAATTTAACACACACCTGCGCCTCTAGGAACACTGGTCTGGCAACGCTCAGTGGTTCATCCTGCTATACATTCAAATAACACATAAATAACATTGAAAGTGGCACCATATTTGAAACTTGTTTTAATCTCCATCTAATGAACGAACATCTTATGGGGGTATTTAACTAGGACAACAAAGGAAAGTAATCCTGGATATTATAAGTTACACACAGCTAAAGCTGAGGGCGTGCGATTCATACGGAGCTCTGCCGTGCCTCATGCGACCCCATTCAGATCCAGTGATGTCTTACATTCTCCCGTAAATGCAACAATGTCAGATATATGGCAAATAATGTGATATGTAACCAGCACTGCAGGCCAGGTTGTATATGGTGTCGCAATCAGTTTTTAAATAATTCAATAGGTTCCTTTGGAACTTGGCCAGGATTTTTCTGAAGTAATAAAAAAGTGATACATTCCAGAATGATAAATGTAACCTCCGACTGAATAAATCACCCTGTTCGCCTTGACTAACCCACCTACACAGATCCTAAGCAGGCTACCGGTCTCCTCCTTTGTTGTAAAGAGCTTCATGAACCCTTAGATGTAGTTCAGAGGCTGATACTGACCCAGACAGCGATTCAGTCTCAGGGGACTCTCACATACCCTGGGACGGTTTGCTCACAGATTATATACAATTTTTCCTGAGACATTTATTTTGAAACATATTCCTAATTGTCTTTGATCTGGCCAGGGCCACCCTGGGTATTCTGGCACCCTGGCAAGATTCTGCTGAGAGTGCCCCCCCAGCACCAACCCCTAGGACAGCAGAAAACAAATTTTGTTTTTATATTAAAACCATTTCAGTAGCACACTGAATCTGGCTGCTAACTAGCTAGCTGGCATATGTTTCATAAGAAAATTACTGAAATTTTAAAACTAGTGTAACTGTAATGTCACAGAATACAACCAGTGGTATAGTGGCATTTCTTCTGATTTTTTTTCCTCTTCTGCAGCCCCTAATCAAGTGGCGCCCTGGGCCAATGTCACCTATGAGCCGGGCCATGGATCTGGCTATTCTTTTATACAGGCTCAGTATAGTTTTCAATAATGCCTTTGATTTTAGCGATTCTGGACGATCTGAACCACCTTCTGTGAACCAGCAGTGTTTGGAGGAACAGCGTACCATATTCTCCCACCAGAGATCCCATAATTTGGGTGTTTTGTGGCAGAAAATCCTGTCTCAGGCACGGTCCCCAAATTTCCCATGAGCATTCAGCTGGGTTGAGAGGCAGTGACAGGGATGGCCATGGTTTATGCTTTACAGCAGGCTCATGCAGTGACAAGGATGGCCATGGCTTATGCTTTACAGCAGGCTCATGCAGTGACAGGGATGGCCATGGCTTATGCTTTACATCAGGCTCATGCAGTGACAGGGATGGCCATGGCTTATGCTTTACATCAGGCTCATGCAGTGACAGGGATGGCCATGGCTTATGCTTTACAGCAGACTCATGCAGTGACAAGGATGGCCATGGCTTATGCTTTACAGCAGGCTCATGCAGTGACAGGGATGGCCATGGCTTATGCTTTACATCAGGCTCATGCAGTGACAGGGATGGCCATGGCTTATGCTTTACATCAGGCTCATGCAGTGACAGGGATGGCCATGGCTTATGCTTTACATCAGGCTCATGCAGTGACAGGGATGGCCATGGTTTATGCTTTACATCGGGCTCATGCAGTGACAGGGATGGCCATGGTTTATGCTTTACATCAGGCTCATGCTTATAAATCAATAATATTTTCAATAGGAACCAAACCGTATAGTTACCTGTTTCTAGACGTTTGTAGTGTGTTTTTTGAGGAAATAACCTAATTTCTTTTAATATTTCTAAAAATCCCTCTCACTCTTGATATTTAAGCATGTCATATTGGATCAGTCTGACTGAGGACCCCCCCCCCTCCCCGAGTACTAGTACATTTCACATCCTGTTTGCTAACCAGGACACTGTGGCATGTATTCATGCTGTTTATTTTCAGCCCTTTACAACAGTGAGCTTTTTGCCTCGTTCCGGAACCTCGGCGGATGTGAGGGAGGCAGGCCGAGCGAGTCCCCACGAAGGCGTCCACTCCATCGGATGGCACATGGAGGGTCGGGGCAGAACCGGCAGGGATGTGCCGGGAACATTCCCCTTGGGAGGGGTAATCCCTCACCCAGAGGGAGCACCTGGGTCATACTACCCTTCTAGCGATGAGAAAAATGCTGGACGGCAGATTTTCCCTGGAGGAAGCCGTGTGGCATGGAAGGGGAGGAGTCTACCTGTCATTCTGATTAACTCAGGGACCTTTGAAAATACAAAGCGATATATAAGCCAATATGCACAATCAGATGCACTATACACTGATTCATAGCAATATAGGCAGAGAGACATTAACACCCACAATAATGCTAACCAGTCCTCAGCAAACAATTTGCCAACAACATACGCTTATATACTGTCATTTTAAACCAGAAGTGGCTGCATTTAAAAAAATGCATATGGGTGATTCCTGTTTTGGACCACATATTTGACTGTCTGTTTTCTGGATATTGGAATGATTGTATTTTATGGTTTAAACATTTTATCAGGACTATACCATCCTTAGCTATGAGGAATGCATGTTTGCCAAGCTCAGGGGTTGAAAATATTATAATTATGGGATGTTTTTTGTATATATTTCTCGAGACGTTTTCCACCCTGTTATGGACATGTACATGGTAATCACAGAGTTTAAATAATGTACAAGTCAAACAATACTGAACTTTTCTGGGATATAATGTGTCTCTTTTGCTATGATAAAAGTTTCATTCTTGTAGCATTAACAGTTTTAATTTTATAAAGAGTACAATGTCAGAACAATGGAATCTGTGCATTTTTTTGTCCCCATTTTGTTGTCTTGTATAAGAATTTTATTAATTAGAAATAAAAGTGTATGTAGATGCATTATATGCACCTCATTTAACAAAACAATATACAAATATGCCAAATACTTACTGTTGTGATTAGAATATTTTTTTAAATCATTGCCTAACAGGGTGGAATAGAATATAACAGGGTGGAACTGAGTAGGCCTCTTAACAAGTAGATTCAGATTCACAACAAAAATACTACTACTACAACTAATAATAATAATAATAATAATAATAATAATAATAATAATAATAATAATACTTTTTGATTATACCATTATTATTCATTATCATACACAAGAAATACACTCAAATAATAAATCTACAAGTAATTTTAATGAAAATAATAAATATTCTTGTACAATTTCCACTCAGTAGGCTGCATATCCCATACATAGCCTAACAGGGTGGAACCTAACAGGGTGGAACATTTCTAGCTAATTTAGCTCTAGCTCTTTGAGTGAGCAACATTTAGCTAGCACACACTCTACAGCTGATCAGCATTTAAATAGCTATTTTTAACATGTTTTAAAAAATATTTTTTCCAATAAATATTTCCCATAATACATACTAACAGGGTGGAACTGTAAGGGCGCCTCAAACCGGTGTGTAATATAAAATTGAGAAAAATACAGGAGAGAGTGACAGTTAAAGCTTACCTTAGTCTTCTAGTTGAATATCCCCCCAAAAACAAATGATGTCACTTCCTGCAAATGGCTGTATGGATTTGTAATCTTTTTAGGGAGCCGAGAAACTATAGAGGCTCACAGGGTGGGAAACGAATGCGAGGGCATATAATATATTATATAATTACAGAAAACAAAATAAGTTTCACCATATTTGTTTCTTTCTCTAAAGGTAGTATACCCTAGTCTATCAAAATAATAAAAAATAAGTTTTGGTTTTTATAATTTTATAGTTTATATTTACTGAGGAAGTTGAATACATTGCATTTGGGACATGCTAAAATGAGCGCATATTCCAGAGAAATGGTGCTTTAAAGAGATGTAAAAAGATAAAAACAGTCATTTATCTTTGTTAGAGCAATAGAAAACACCTAAACACATAATAAAATAGGTTTGTTACAAAGATTTGTCTAATTTTATAAAAGAATAAGAACCAGTTAAACACGAGGACATGAATATGTGACCCAAAACAGGAATCACGCATATTTATAATAGATATTTATAATAAACTGCTTTCTCATTTCTTTTATATATATAAGTCTGAGTATTTAAGTAAAGTCATTTAGAAATATGATACAGTTCCCAGTTGTAAGCTAGCAAAATAGAAAGTGTATCATTTAAATGAAACTACAAACACAGCTTAGAATTTCTGAAAATAAAAGCGCAGCCGTACCGGAGGTGATCAGCAAAGGCACTGTCAGCTGATCTAATCACACCACAGCCCCCACCTTTAACAGCGATGCTAGCATTTACAGCGGCTACAAACATTATATTCCATCCATCCATCAATCAATCCATCCATCCATCTCCTAACCGCTTATCCTGATGGGGGGGGGGGTCTAAGGCACCATTTTATTTTCATGTTAGGAGGCACTAAATCTGACACCATGAACCGGAGTTTCTGCCAGGACATTAAATCCTGACATTTCATTTTGCTAATACTGGCAAAATGTGAAATGTAATGAAGTCATTAAAAGCACCGCCAGCCTCAGTTTAAATGATAGATTATATCCCATGCGAGAGTAACACTGTTTGCATCTTTACAAAAACACATGCAGCGGATAGTGGATAGCTGGCAAAATACAGGTATAGGGGACTTGCATTAGAGGTTCTCTCTCGTTTGGGAAGGTAAAAGGGGGAAAATGATCTTATTCAGCTGCTTAAAAATAAAAACATAACATATTCTTTGTAAACATGAAACTAGGGGGTGGGGGGAGCCGAGGGATATCTTTCCACGTGAAGTTTAATTAATTTTTTGTCTAATGTTTAATAGGTGATTCATGCGTGAGACCCTGACATGTAACGGTAAAGATAAAAATAAGGGTAGGCAATAGCAACGGAGACAATCATTTTCACGTCTTTGGAGTGTTGTAGTACGAAACATAATAATAATGATCATAGGGCACAGAACAGTTGATAACGAATGAAACATAAAATACAGAACACATCTGTGTTACGTGGTTGACCGTGTTTTAGTTAATGATACCATCTGCCTGAAGGGGGCACTGTTTCTCACTAAGTTTGTTTACATACTGCTAATCATTGAGAAGATAAGGATGTAATGCAGTAAATGACGCAAGACAAAGTAGTCACCATCATTTTTAATGTTTAATTTATCTTTATAGATAATTAATTGTCCTGGAATTTAATTTGAAAAAATCCTTCAAGTTGCATTTTATCAATTAGTCTGACATATTTCATTTCCAGTAATTTTTCTAATGCACAGAATTTTTATTCAGTGGACCTCAGCTTTTCACGCCCTTTGTCTTAATTGCAGCATAGCGTGTAAGCGCAGCTCGACACCGTATCATTTCCGATCTGCAGTATAAACTGGGGCCTGTGTCGTATCTCGCATGCTCAGCGCCATCCTACTCTGTTAACAGCCATCGAACACACGCTCACACCTCCGACTGCTGCTGATGCAAATCTCTGAAAAGCAGCTGATACTTATTCATTAATATTTAACATTTATTAATAGCGAACATCTGGTTAGAAACACAAATGTAAGAAGCTACATAGATGTTTAGCCAGTAGCTTGCAGGAGGACCAACAAAACCAATCAGAATCATGATTGTTTCAGAAATTTTTAGCAGTCAGAAAGGTATAAATAAATAAACGGAGAATTCCTATTCAAACTGTATGTAATGAAACCGTGAAGGAATCGGGTCAATCTGGAAATGTGGAAATTAGGCAATGCCTAAATTCTGTTGAATTAACCAAAATTGGGGAAGAAAAAGCAGAGAGATAATTTCAGGGATTAACAGTAAAAGCCATAATGAAAGTGGTAGTTAATGGCTGGAGTCATTAAGCGTGATAATGATCTCGGCATGTCTGCTTTGCCGCACGCCCACACCCCTGTCCTTGCCGTGACACCTCATGCTCTCACTGCGCTTCTGTGTTTAACCACAGAACTCCATCCTGCATTCGGCGACTCAGCTGAAATCCGTCCGCAGGCATCGTAAGCCTACCACACTCGAGTGCGGGATATTTCGGCCATGTGGCTGAGGACACGGTCCTGTAAACATTAATTCTGCATGAAAATGGAAATTCCTCCCCCTCCCCAAAGATCTACGCATGCTGACAGGAGGTAACATGCAGAGGCCAACAAAAGGGATAAAAAATACCACTGCTGTGATATTCTGATATTTTGATTTGGTGATGCACTGTACAGTGGGGGCAGAACTGTAGCATGTTTTTCTTCTTCTTCTTTTTTACCTGTCATGCAGTACTAAGTAAAGGTCAAACTCTGGGTTGGGCCTCATTCATCACAGGAGAGCAACTGAGTAACCATGGCATTGTGATCAAATCCAGTCCTGTCAGGGCGAAGCCTTTGAGTCCACAGCAGAGTAGGACAGACTGAGAATGTATATAAAAACATGCAGGACCCACAAGGACGCTACCTGCCCTGTAAGCAGCAGCAGAAACCCTGTTAGGTATATGCTGGGCTATTAAAGGTACGAAGGCCTGTAACGGGTAAGCGAATGAGGACGACAGCACCTGTGCCATGTGACGGGGTGAGAGCCCCAGCTCCGGACAGCACCCGTGCCGCGTGACGGGGTGAGAGCCCCAGCTCCGGACAGCACCCGTGCCGCGTGACGGGGTGAGAGCCCCAGCTCCGGACAGCACCCGTGCCGCGTGACGGGGTGAGAGCCCCAGCTCCGGACAGCACCCGTGCCGCGTGACGGGGTGAGAGCCCCAGCTCTGGACGCAGTGCAGCTCAGAGGCAGGTGCTGGCTTGATGCTGATGAAATGGTGTTTGCCTTGTTTCTTTCATTCTTACTGATCTTTCATTGTAGTTGTGATTCCGTTTTGTCGACTCCCCCAGTTTCATTCTTATTTAACTTCACTGGCAGCACATAAATCTCTCTAATTTTCAAACAGTACAAAATGGAGTATAATTATAGACCGTTGCGGTTTGCCTGCATTTCTCTGCACTGTGCCAGGTCACATGTCTGTCAGTTAAGCACTCCATCTGTGGTCCAATCCCTGAGCTGTGCCCTCCCCCTGCCGGCCTCCCATTGGTGATCACATGTCCCCATGAAGGATGTGGATGTCTTTTAACGTGATTTTCGCATGCATGTTGTGTTAGGTAGTTTTAGGTAGATAACCTGATTTGAACCTTGAAATTGAACCCTAGCTAAATGTGCACAGTTTGTTGTTTTGTCTTGGTTTACATCTAAAGGTACTTTTCCGCCTTGCTGTAAATAAATCAGCATCTCCAGTTATATGCACTCACCCATTCTGTCATAACAGGATCAAAAGACTACAGGTCAACCCAAGGCCCATTCAAAGACTTTATTCAATGACTTGAATATTGGGGGGTGGGGTCCTGTTTAACTACACTGACAGACATAGAATGACATGACAGTGATTTAATATTCTCATCTAAACTACTAATTTCATAGAATTTTGTTAATGAATAACAACAAAACATGACTGCTTGCATGTGTTGTATTCTAACAAAAAGCTTTATTTTTATAGACACCCACACATAACCCAAGGATACATTTATTATGAATCAAAACATGAGTATTTATCATAGTTCAGTCTAATACCCCATAATTTTCTCTCATACATTTTTTGATCCAGCTTTTAAGTTTCCTGAGAATAGTCATTTGAAGACTCTGCCACTACATACAATAATTGGCTGCCAGTTTAGTCATTTCATGGCAGTAATACTGAAACGCCTGCAAAGCAAACCACATAATTGTGGTAATCTTGGATAACATGCCACAGCGAACACTTTGTGTCCTTCTATATGCTGCTCTTGGTTATCTTAGTGAGTGTTGGGGGGGGGCATTCAAGGAGGGTTTATAATAATTTTACAGTATATTAAAATCATCTATTAATAGTTCATGGCTGAAATGTCGCCGCCTAGTGGTAGAATAGGTCCTTTGAGGTGGGTCAATTTTCATTACATTTTCTTATACATAATATGTATGCGTTACATATTTAATGTGCATATGTACAGGTGTGTATATTCCACATTTAATACACGATTGAGCCTTGTACTATCGTTCCCTGGAAAGTTCTGCCTTGGTGACATGAGGTAGGGTTAGCAGGTTTATAAATGGGCACGGTGAGGTGTTTACTAACTCGCAATAATACAGGCACAGTTTCACTTCCGCTTCCAAGTTTATGACACTCGTTCCAGTTCAGTTTTTTCTTATCTCAGCCAAGGCAGCCCGGCAACAGAAAGGGCATTGTGTTCCTACCTACTGCCTAGTTCAGTCCTTTGTTTCCCTGCAGGACTTTGGTAGCAAACCTTTGGGCTGTCAGAGCATGGCTCTGGGTCACAGGGGTTGCACTGGCTCTATAACGTCACTCACAGACAAAGGGAATCGTGGCCTGTGACAGCCAGGGAAACACCGCTGTGGCGGTAACCACACAGGAAGAGTAATGATAGCGACTGTTTGGATCCACGTTCAGGATCCCTGCAAAAGAATCCCGCTTCCCGGCTGGGGAACGCTGCCTGTGCTCCAGGAGATTCGGGGAGATTTCCTGCCCCAAACCAAGGTGTAAATATGCAGGTGGAAATCCATTTAAGGACAGAAGAAACAGCATTTATTTTTACTTCAGATTTGACTGGAAGGCAGAGTAGGGAAACTAGCATGGAATGATAAGGAGGGCATTTTATTTGTGGTAAAAAACCTCTTTCAAACTGCTGTTTTTGCCTGAGCCGGAAAGTGCCGGACAAGACAGACCATAACCCTTTGTTATATGTGTCCATAGCCCCTCCAATGACTGTTACTTCTACCTCTTTAATATTCTGTCTCTTTTTCTTTTTCTGACCTCCAGGTTATTACAAGCACATAGTATGACTGGTTAATATTAATCCCAAAAGGGCAATGTGTAGTCATGCTTGTAAAGTTAACCATTACCCCCTGGAGGATGTACTTATCATTAAGGCGTGATCCAGCAGGTTACTCTAACCTTACTGTTGACCTTGCAGGTCAGCAAGTCTTCTATAGAAGCCCTGGAATGAGAGATTACCTTTGCTAATAATAATGACAAGAAAAAAAGAAATGTTCTCTCTGATGAATATGAAGGGGTGTTCCGAACCACGGGGTGCCCTCAGCCGCGGGGGCGATCAGGCGGACGTGGGGGTGCACCGGGCCGCGGGGGCAAACAGGCGGACGTGGGGGTGCACCGGGCCGCGGGGGCGATCAGGCGGACGTGGGGGTGCACCGGGCCGCGGGGGCCATCAGGCGGACGTGGGGGTGCACCGGGCCGCGGGGGCCATCAGGCGGACGTGGGGGTGCACCGGGCCGCGGGGGCCATCAGGCGGACGTGGGGGTGCACCGGGCCGCGGGGGCCATCAGGCGGACGTGGGGGTGCACCGGGCCGCGGGGGCCATCAGGCGGACGTGGGGGTGCCCCACCTTTGTTGGAAAGTTCACTCGGGGCAGATTATCCATATTATCTCACAGACCCCACATTTAACCCCTGACCCTCCACACGACCGTGGAAATGTGATAGTATAGCCTCTAGATTTATCCCCCCAATCCTCCACACTGGCGCGGTTTGATGCTTAACAAGTCATCCCTTACATTCAACAAGAAAAGACCTCCAATTTAGACAAATGCCAACAAACTGGTAGAATTTCTGGGGCAGTATTTGGGTTGTCAAAGGCCAAAGGTGTTGCCTCAGAGGCTGCAGTGAAGGTGGTCAGGTGACCACAGGGGGGAGGCGCCATCGTTCACTGTATCTGATGTCACCACATGTGACCAATGTCACCACAACTGCTCATTTAACTAGTCATTTGCAGAGTGCCACTACATAGGGATTAGCAGACACAATGCAAGACTGAGAGAAACAACCAGCTACAACAAAACCTCTGAACAATGTTTTTTTTTTCCCCCAAAAACCTGTTTCCAGATACTGCTCTGTCCTTCAGGGCTGAGTGGAGAGAGACATAACAGAATGTGAAGCTGCCTTAAAAAAATCCCCTGAATACTGCAGGAAATGAAATAAAAGAAGACAGGTGTGGACAAAGAAGCCAAAAGAAATTAAACGAAAGGTGCAGCAGAATGCAGCCTTTTCAAGAGCAGATTACTTAGTTAGATGAAGCATGACATTTGCCGAAGGGACTTTGCATAAATATGGCTTCCCTTTGCCCACTCTCTTTCTCAGTGGAGGTCACATGATATATCCAGCTGCCTCCACTCATCATGCACCAGTACTGCGAGTGGATGCCCACCTCTGGCTCATAAAGTTCTCTCCCCGGCCTCACAGAGCAGCATTTCCAGTCCTGTAGCCGCCGGGGTCCCCCAGCGCTGACAAGATGTGTAATTAATGGAGCAGAGGGAGTAGAATCATGCTGCTTCCCCAACGAGACGTCAGATTGCCGAGAGCCTGACAAAGTCCAGAGCACATATCTTGTCGAACATAAGACCAATTGATATTCCTTAACTATTATG
Organism: Paramormyrops kingsleyae; assembly: GCF_048594095.1. NCBI lineage: Eukaryota > Metazoa > Chordata > Actinopteri > Osteoglossiformes > Mormyridae > Paramormyrops > Paramormyrops kingsleyae. Next base: position 7,409,894 of record NC_132808.1, on the reverse strand, counting down.
CAACTCAACAAATTTTAAATTCACTGGAATGCCGTACGATGATTTGGAAATAGCAGTTATAGCAGTGATTGCAGTGAAAGAAGGAGAAAACAGGCAATGAGTCGTGTAGTTATTTGGATTCCGTTGTGATAGAAGGCTGTGATTGCTTGCAGCATTTGCGACCGGTCCATTTATCTCTCTGTGGGGAAGAAGTGCTTGGTAAATTTCCCTGAGAGGAATTTAACTTAGTTCCTATATGAAATAAGTATCTAATTTCGAATACCTTTCTGTGTTTTGAAAAATCATCACTGAAACATCATCATGCATGATTTCCACAAATAATAATAAAAAATAAATAAATAAAAATTATAAATGGGGCAGTGGTGGCTTAATGGTTAGGGAAGCACACTTAATTGAAAGGTTGCTGGTTCAAATCCCTGACCAGCAAGGCAGCACTGAGGTACCCTGAGCAAGGTACCGCCCCCAAGGTACTGCTCCCCGGGTGCTAAATTAGCTGCCCCCTGTTACAGTATGTTACAATGTCACATATGGGTTAAATGCAGAGGACACATTTCATTGTTATGTACTGGGTGCTGTGGTGTGTCAACAATGACCACTGATCACCTAAATCTGAGCTAGCCTGGGAGCAGTTGGGATTGGAACCAAGAGGATATTTTATATAAATGTTGGAGAGCGTTCTGGGCAGGCCTCCTGGGAAGGTCAAGAAGGCACAAACTGTCGATTAAGTCAGCAACAGACAACATACTGCTGATACTTCGATATTAAAAATTCTATACAATCAAGATGGGATGAATGGTCAATACCTGTGGCCTAAACATAATACAATAGCAGCTTTTGGCTGAAATGAATCGCCCATCACTCAGGCTTGTGGGTTTTATCTGAAACAATGACTTCATTCTCTCCTTCAGCCTACACTTCAACCTCCGAAATCCCGGCTGCATTCTTGAGGACTCCTGGCTGCAGAACCCAAACCCTCCTCCCTGTGAGTATTTACATGCACACATTTAATCCATTCCTTTCACTGCAGCAGGACCTTGGGTTTTTACCCTGTTACCCTAAAGCTAATCTTTAACTCTTGTGATTAGCTTTAGGAGGCCGCTATTAGTGCATGATTTGCCTGAGGCCAATTTTCTACATGTTAAATTGGCTTTGCATTATACAGTACTTCCCTATTAGCAATACCCAGATCGGAAACCATAAGACTTACTCCATGGTATATGTCTGCTTCTTAAGGCACTTACAACTTCCTCTGCCTTGTAAAAAGCTTCAGAAAAAAGACAATGGCAAATATATAAGTATAATAACTACAGCTATTATGCCTGTAATTTAAATCATTACTATTTTGCCTGTTATCTAAATCATTAGTAGCTATACCATTAGTATTAGTACAGATATTCAAAGTCAGCAAAGCTGTTTATCTTGTACTGAGGATGTTCCACTGAAATATGTCAGAAGCCAGCCAGAACAGATCGGTGTGTGGGAGCTGTGACTGCAGGAACACAGAGCTTCAGTCTTTCAGTTCCCATTACCAAAAAAGGATATTTTAAGAAACCAAATTATTACATTACAGTAGAAGCTCCATCTAAAACTCACATCATATTCATTCGTATTACAATAAAATTGGAATAAAACCGGAATACTAACTGAAATTGGTTAGATACAACAAAAACTTTTTTTAAAAAATGGCAAACACTGACCTCAACTGGCTAATTTGACGAAATGCGTATTTACAACACTGCCATCCAGTGGCCAATTGAAGGAAAACTCCATCTACTTCGCTGACCATATTGAACAGCCGTTTGGTTGTTAGGGGGGCCTACGTAATATATGTAGTACATAATCTTAAATGTACTGGTAAACAAAAACAAACTCCTCCACCTTCTATGTAAAATCAGCAGTATGGTTAGGCTTTTTATTTTCAAGATTAACCCCAAGTCAAAGGCAAACAGATCTATGAAACAAATAAAAGAGGGTAAAGATAAACAAAAGAAAATGACGCTGAAAATCAGACCCACCACACACAGTAATTATTAATTTGTTTTATGTTTAATATAAATGTATTGATGGTACGCTAAAATATAAGGCGCCAAATCCTGCTGCAGATGTTTCTGGAAATATATGTATGTGTGTGGGCTTGCTATGAAATGATGAGATCCACATAATACAGTTCCTTCCCTACTCACGTACAACAGAAATGTATCCTAATAAGGGCTAGATAATTACTACTACTACTAAGACTATTGAAACACCCAGAGTTCCCATACACAGTCTCTGCGGGCTGGGGCTGCCTTACTTATATCTTTTAATACATTTCGGGAAATTCACGACTCCATTACCGGTTCACTTTGTGGGGAAATTCCTCCATTTCCTCTGGGAAGTCTTTTAAACAGCCTGACATAAAATGGTATTGCGTGAGCCCGTACCGAATGATTTAGTTCACTTAGATTACTGGATTACTAAAACAAAACAAGCTGCGGTCGTATCTGTAATGACTTCACAAATTTCTGTGGTGTAAGGGTTCAGCAGCAGTAAAAAACATAATATAAATTGCTCTTAATTTTTTTTCTAAAACTAGTTCACGGGTAAAGTAGTGATTATTATTGTTATCTTTGAATTATTATTATTATTATTATTATTATTATTATTATGTTTAAAAATGCAACGAGAAAACACAAGTCACTAACACGAAATGTTACAAGTAGCGGCATTTTGAACGTCTTCCGTGAAAGATAGCAACTAGTAGGTTAATGACAGCATCCTGGCTCCAACGTAGAATAACAGAGGATTCACGTAGTTGTACGTAATGGACAGGCAGTAATTGACTAATAGTCTTTGTAGGTGTATGTTTGTATGAGAGACACTGCCTGTAATTTGGCACAAAGACAGTCTGGCTGTTCAAAACTGACTTAAGACATCTAGGTTTGAAGAACTCGTCCTTACCTGAGTTTATATTAAAAACAACACAATCGTGTTAACATTGTCAACAACATTGCAAATGTGAAACATTGCTTAATATCATTCCTATATATTCGTTAAAACTGGGCGTATATTGTATTTTGTATAAACTATTTGTTTTTACATCAATACCCAGTTCTAGTCTCAGGGGGCCTGATGGGAAATGTAGTTCAAATATCTGTTTTTCGGTCAACTCAAACATACGATATACTTAAAGTCTAAGTAAGGTTTACAGTTACCAAATCCATCCCCACAGATTATGGGCTTTTGGAATTAAATATACTGCAAAACTCCTCATTGTAATAACACTAACTATGAAGGATACTTTCGTCAAAACAGTGTCTTCTTCCGGGTTTGATCACGTGGCACGCGAGGCACCCGAAGCCTAAAACTCGTAAACTTCCGGGGTCTGATCACGTGACGCATGACGCAACCATGTGCCTAGACTTACAGCGTACAGACTTTTGCCCAAACGAAGATGGCGGTGCAGGAATCAGCAGCACAACTCTCCATGGCACTGAAGGTCCAGGAATATCCAACTTTAAAGGTCTGCCGTTTGTTTGCACGTTAAAGGAGTATGGCGTATTCAACCACTACCCCTATTAGACAAACGCTGTATGATAGATTAATCTCTGCGCCTTTTAGTAATCGTCGAAGGCTCCATGCAAATAAAACTGTTCTTCTAGACTAGGTCGAGACAGCGACTTGATCGGGCTACCAAGCGATCAAAATATTTCTGAGATCTGACGTACCTTTAATATTTATATGCTGCGCAGGTAGTGCTGCTGCAACGCTCAAATAAATGTGTTACCAAGTCAACTGATCAACTGGCATTCCCTAAACTTTGGTTAGGTAGCTGGATCATCTGCAGAAGGTTAGTCCATAGGCACCTAACTAGCTGCGTGTCATATAAATATGACAGTTCACTCAGCCTGCTTTGTTTTACCTGCAGGTAACCAGATCTCCCATGTCCCCGTCGTCTCCCTAATCTCTAAAAAGCGATGGGTGACACATCCACTGAATAGATGATGAATCTAGCTTTGCATTTCTATCAGTGTACAAGGAGTAATAGGAAATGCACAAACTGTCGCTGATGGTCGTTGTTAGTACTAATATACGCTTTTATGCATGCTGCATACAAGATGAGTTATTCTCCTCGTGACATTTTTCTTTGCTGTTTTGTTGAAATAAAACTGTGAAAATCTGGTACTAACGAGTGGTTGAGTTGAAATGTACAATAACCTTTAAATAATTGTATAGCATGACATTTTTAGGGAAATGGCAGCTTGTATATCAGTAATGAAACCTTATTTCTACCAAGGTGTCAATTAAGATTGAGAATTTTTCAAGTTATTCTGATGCACATGAGGCATCTGTTTAGTTGGTTTTCGCCACAGGGTATTATGGGACTTATTACACAAGTTTATTAGCATTCCAATGTTTTCAAACAATTCTTTGCTAGTATATGTTTATATGCTCGGTTGCGCTCTTATAATGCTCTCTTATAAGCCCAAGGGAATTCGAAACTTCCTGTTTACGAAAAGTAGATGTGTACAGATCCCTGACATACAGCATTACCTGTCAGTGTTAAATAGGGACATATCATATATTCAGGTCTTTTGCTTAAAATTACACTGTATCTTACCTCCAACATATTGATGAAATAATTTGAAAATCTGTGTTTGATGGCATGTGGCTATCCGTGTTTAGACGGAATCAGTTGCAGAATCATCTAAGAATATAATCAGGCATCGTTTGATTCATAGTCACTGTGTATTTGTGTATTACTTTATTTAATTTATTTTTTACCAGTGGAAGTTTACAAGTAAAACTCGAAGCATTAATCGTGACAGGGCATGTACGAGCTTTAATTACGTGTCCGAAGACCTGTAGTTTATTTTGGAGATGGTTAAGCAGTATTTTTTTTCTGTTTTATTTACTGCCAGAAATTAGGTTGTGTCTTATTTAAGTGCTCTGCAAATTAAAAAAATATTTTTAAGTTGAACAAGGCATAATGGATAAGAATTTATGTGACACATTCTTGTCCTAATCTTGATGCATGCCAGGTACAGTATTATAATCTTCTGTGTACTGTAGGAGTTGTGCACTGGGTTGTTTAATAAGCAAGCTACAAAAATAATTGATATTTTCGTTATTTGAGTATCACTTCAGTTTCTAATTAGCCAGTGTGCTACCAGACTTTGTTAGATGGTCAAGCTGAGTATCAAAGGAGTGTTTAACACCTCCTTGCAGGTTTTGGGTCATGTGCATCTCCAAGGACCAATCAGTGTGCTCTGGTCAATGGGTCAACTTAAAACAGGCAATACCTCAGAATTGTTCCATTGTGTTCTGTTCATCCTTTTCCCCTCTGGCATAACATGGGCTAGTTTGAGTGAAAGCATGTCAGTTTGTGCATCCATCTGAGTTAATGTTAATGGGTTGAAATCTTTACAGGCCTTCCTGGATCAGGGTAATTTGTGCTCTTTCACAATGAAACGTGCTTTGTAAATGCTGGCCGGATTGAATTTGACCGGCCAATGGGCTTCCCTCCCGAGTTATCAGAGCTGGAATCAAGAAAAGGGCATTCTGTTGGTTTAGGCTGGTATTTATCGACATAGTTTCTATTATTAAAATCTTTGTAGCGATGGTAGCCGGCTGTTGTTTTTGGGGATGGGGGTGGGGCCTCGCCAGACTGCGCGTGTCAGACTGACCTCCATGAGTGACAAAGCCTGTAATGCTTCAGGAATGCGACCCACTTCAGCTTTGATGGTGGGGGCTGTTTTTGGACATGCCACAGTGCGGGTTTGGCTGCAGCAGTGCCGTTCAGCTTGGTTTAACAGCAGCAAAACTGAAGCATGTTTTGAGGGGGGGGGGGCTGTAAGAGACCATAGCCTGAAGTCCTAACTCCCCCCAGACACGCAGAAAGCCTGTCGAATCTTTCCCGCAGCGTTAATCACTGTCAGGCATATGGGGGAGGCAAATGATGCAGCAGGATTGTGTTATTGACCGCTTAGTGTGCAGAATTCGTTAAACACCAAAGTTCCGTTGGCCTTTGTAATGTGTGGAAATTTCCTGAAGGATAGTTTTCCTTGTCTCTTCAATTAATGGCATCGCTTGTTCAGAAATCACCGTCGTGGTCAGACTTTAGAGGAGAGAAGCACTTGACCTAATTTTCTTGTTTATTTGCTGGTGACTCTCCTTAATGATGGGATGGTCACCCAAACAGGGCTGCACTGTTACAGCAGAGTGTGGCTTCCCAAACTTGCATAAATTATCCCTGTGAAGCCAGACCTCATGTCTTGCATATGACTGAACCTCTAAACTTTTCACGATTCACACAGCAAATTTAACATGTTTATGGCGCTTTTTTTTTCTTTTTCCCATGAAATCATTTTCAATGCTTCACATGAATCGATGATTTGTCTATAGGTCTTTGGCAGTAATTACAGCTCCAATCCTTTGTGTGTATATCTGTTTGAACTTTACCTGTTTATTTTTCTTTTTCTGTCCTTTTCCTCCATGATAGTTTGCCTACGCTCTGCAGGAAAGAATTTTTCAGATCACGCCACAGATTATCTGGAGATAATGATCCATGTTTCAGCTGTGCTGTTCCACGGTGCTGATTCTGTTTGTTATTATTTTTTTTGTCATTTCTTTGTAGTTTTTCCCAGGTGTTTTTCTTCTGGTTGCCATCCAACACGCTGGCTTTGCCCCAGAAGCGCAGCTCTCTTGCTGACTGAAACAGGTTCTCGGTAGGAGTCGGCCTGTACTTGACTCGGTCCCTTGTGACATCGATGGCAAAAAGCCCTTCCAGCACCTTCTGAAAGCCCAGCTCTTAGAGCACTTGTTGGTGGGGGTGGTGTTACCTGAGTGCTGGGCCCAGTTCGACTTGCACCGAAGGCCCCATGGTTAGTTTCATTCAGACCACGAATCCTCCTTTGGACTCGACGTCTGACACTTGGCTTTGGGCAAACTGCAGGCTTGGTTTGTCATAGTGTGAAGAGACCGTTAATCTCCAGGCAGTATTGTCATATTTCAGCCAGCAAGCTCGGCTGCTCTGTCAGGGATCCTTACTGAATATTACCTTTCTCATCTGTTTGGCTCTGGTAGTCTGCACCATGGACTGAATGCTTCCCCTGGGACCATTCAAAGCATTTCCAGTCTTTATATCCATCTCTAACTTACTGCTCCACTTAGTCTCATATGTTTCTGGTAGTTCCTTGACCTTTGATTACCCCGAGAGGGATACCTGCCTTTTTCTGTCCTAAGACCACAAAACTAGTAATATTCATTATGCAACTTGAGACCAGTTGACTAAAACAGAGGTAAATCTACTAATCTACTACAGCCCCATCTCGCATGAGAATGGATTGTATCTGACATAATTTAGGCTGTTAATAGGAGGATTAATATTCAGTGTTTTTGTTTCATTAGAAGAGATGCATATATTTCAGTTTTAACCTTCCAGCACCTCAAAACAGGAAATAACCAATGAGGAAGAAAATGTTAAATGCTGCTGTCTTCCTGAGTAAGACTGAATTTTGTCGGGTTGTGTTTGGCACGAGCAACACACTCATGCTGTGCTAAACAGAGCATTGGGTGTCTCGATGGTCCTCATCGATTTTATTTATTTATTTTTTGGTCATGTGACATGGTTACAGGTAGGCCTGCGCAATGTGTGATGTCACTATTGATAATGCATGTAATGCACATGCAGTTGTCATATCACAAGGACCGCGATAGTCAGCTGTGTTGAGACCGGCAATATATTTCATTAAAACATTTTTGCTCAGTAATAGGAATATAAACTTAGCAAACTTTGCGATTTTAATGATTGCTCGTTTTCGAGATTTAGTCTGTTACATCAGTGTTCCAGCACTGCTTTTGTGTGAGTTCAGCACAGATTCTGAGTCTTGCTGTTGGTCTCGCAGACAGTGGTGTTTGTGAGAAATTGTGAAAATTTACTAAATTGAGTGAGGAGGAGAAAAGCGTACAGGAAACTGGTCACGAAAAGACATCAGTCTTCCGCGGTATGGAAATATTTTGTATTGCATAGATACGATATTGTGAAAAGCAAGCGATTTGTCAGGCAATGTTTTATGTCGGCACAACTTGTGGAAACACCAACTTATTTGACAGACGCTATTGGTAGATAAGTTCTATTGGGCTATAGCTTGGTCTGGGTAAATTTTCAACTCCTTTTTTGTTTTATATATGTCACAGTATTAATCACATATTTCAGATATGATTTTTTTTTTTATGATACCTTGCAGCCCATGTTACAGGTCTTCTCTGTTGTAAACAGGGTTGTGAAGGGGAACTATTTTGACTATTTGAGTGTTTCGGTAAATTTTCTTTTTACAATTGTCTTGTGGTTGGGAATTTCCCAATTAAATTAAGAATGTGTGGTTGGATGTGTAGAAAAATAAATATAGCCTTCTGGCTAAATATATCCTGTCTGTGATATTGATAAGATATTGATAAGCTTTGTTCTGTAACGTGAGGGTAATCGTATTCCGTGGCAGCCCGGATATGCACAAATCTTTTCATTCTGGTTGCAGTTTGAATGGAAATAATTTTTGTGGTTAAACTGATGTGCAAGAGTGACGCTAAACTGAGTGTCTGTAATAGTAGGGAGGCAATAAGAGAGGGTTCGAATGGAGCCCTGACCAACATCTGTCTAACATCTGTTGGAAAAAGAGCAGGCAAAAATTCTATTAATGCTGTTTATATAGTTTATGAAGACTGACTTTGCAAAAGGTCTTTCTTTTCAGAATCCAGCTTTTTAATGAAAATGAGCATGTTTTCAGGACAGTGTAACTGAAAGGCTTTGAGCGCTGTTTGCAAAACAGCTTCTGACTGACCGCTCACGCCCCCCTACAGGTACCTTACGAGACCCTGAACAAGCGGTTCCGGGCCGCCCAGAAGAACATCGACCGGGAGACGAGTCACGTGACCATGGTGGTGGCGGAGCTGGAGAAGACGCTTAGCAGCTTCCCTGTGGTGGACTCCGTGGTGTCTCTGCTGGATGGCGTGGTGGAAAAGCTGAGCGCCCTCAAGAGGAAGGTAGGCTGCCGGCACTGAAAGCGTGCCGTTTGTCCGAGTGGGGTCTGCTCCAGGGTGTCCCCAAAGACCCATGATAGCAGAACGTTGGCGTTTTCTCTCTTCTGTCGCTCTGTCCCTCACCCAAAATGTTTAACGCCTCAATGACATCGCAGAACCACCACAAATACCTGCCTCTTAGTCGTCAGTTAGCAGGGCCGGCTGAGGGCCGGGAAGCCGACCCTGCATTTCTTCTCAGGAACCATGGTGGTGACTCGCAGCCATATTTTCTTATTTGTCATATTTGTTGTTGGCTCTTATCAGCAGCTGTCAGAGACTCCCCTCCACCCCCCCCCCCCCATATCCATTTACGTTTGTTTAGCAGGCTATCTCGTTCCCTCGTTCCTGCAAGTCAGCACACACAAGTGCACCAGCAAGTACGTGTGGCGAGCGAGGCTACGCTCCGCACAGCATTAAAAATACGACGCCCTCTCCGGCCGGCCTGCCTGCTGCTCTCAGAGTTTCAGGTCGTGCTGTAGTATTTACGGCTGCTGTCTCACAACATGCGAACGTCAGTCGCATTTTCCCCAATCCATAAATGCAGTGTCTTTGTGATTGGCGCAGAAATCTGTGGAAAAAGCAGATTTAAGCTGTATTTTTCTTTATTTTATTTTTTATTTTTGTGAAAACACGTTAAACGTGCAAACATTGACACAGATACATTGTGTTCCAAGTGAGTTAGGTAGCCACCAGAAACAATTTATGTGAACGAGAGGCCAAGCCACCCACAACACGGCAGGCCGGGACTTGAGCGTTAATCTTCACACTCCCCCTGGTCGACACTGGTCGAGTCTTATCTGTCTTTGAGGTTCCGAAAAACCATATTGAAGAGCAAGCTGATAGGCCAGATGTTCCAAATTTAAATTCACATTTTAAACCAATCAAAGAATAGTTTACAGAGACAGTGTCAGATTTCACCAATGGGCACCAGTAATGTAACAGAATGTTGATGAATCCCATCAGTCTGTCACGAGCCTTAATGTTTAGCACCAGAGTGACCTTATTCGTGTCTGAGCTCTGGCTGTAAGGTGATGCCGATTCCAGCACTCCAGCAAATCAGCATGTGCTCCTTATGATGGCCCCTGGAGGGAAATCAGGAGGTGTTCATCTTGGGCAAGGTCGGAGAAGTAATGAATCGGGGAAACCTGCAAGACGGAAAGCAATATGGCTGGTTATTTTGCACACTTAACTGTCCTTTCAGGAACCCAAATTACTCTGCCCTACGCTGAGAGGTGAACTCGCTGAAACCTAAGCATGTGGTAATGTGTAGCCAAGCACCCTGGCCTGCTGTGACAGGCTAAGGCTACATCATCAGGCCTCAAATCGGCATGAGTTCCCATAATTCCGAATCACATCATGTGGTCTTTCTGTCCATATTCCAAAAAGCACTCGCCTCAAAAAGTTAACATCAGCTGGCGGGTACCAAATCTCTCTTTGTTTAAATGTCACTTCCATACAGCTGTGAAAATTATTGTGGTCGTGACTAGAAGTTTTCAAAGGCAGCCACATTACAAAGAAACTTTCAGAGAGCTCTGGAATTTTTTTGTATATCCTGCAGTTTAAGAGGGTTGTTTTGAAGGGCTATTTCTGTGAGGGTTGTTTCTGATTCTTAGGGGTTAGGGATTGAATGTAATAGGATCTCCCTCTGGAGGGTGAGCCCAGCTATTGTGGAGAAGGTTAAGGAGCGTGTGGGCTGAGGGTTCTCAGTGCTTGGCGTATCCAGGAACTGGAGTTTTTGTCCTTGGATTAAGACCTGGGCTGGAGTTGCGTGTTTTCCTACAATGAAGCGGGGTGCTCTTGGGTTCTCATCGTCGCTCTCCGTGTCCGTGGGGCCGCCACAGGCCGCCGAGTCCATCCAGGCCGAGGACGAAAGCGCCAAGCTGTGCAAGCGTCGCATCGAGCATCTGAAGGAGCACAGCAGCGACCAGCCAGCAGGCGTCAGCGTGTGGAAAAGGAAGCGCATGGACCGCATGATGGTTGAGCACCTGCTGCGCTGTGGCTACTACAACACTGCCGTCAAGCTGGCCCGGCAGAGCGGCATCGAGGTGAGCCTGCCTGTCTGCCTGCCTCTCTGCCTGTCTGCTGGCCTGCCTCTCTGCCTGTCTGTTGTCTGCCGGCCTGCCTGTCTGCCGGCCTGCCTGTCTGCCGGCCTGCCTGCCTGTCTGTCTCCCTGCATTGTGGTTATTACAACACCACTGTCAAGCTGGACTCCCAGAGCGGCATCGAGGTGAGTCTGCCTGTTTCTCTGTCTCACTCTCGCGTTCTCTCCTCTGTCTCTCTCTCCCCCATCTGTCTCTCCATCCCTCTCCTCATCTCTGAGTCTCACTCATTCTCTCTCAACCCTCCCAGTCTGGCTGTTTCTCCCCCACTCTCTCCCCTCTCTCCATCTCTCTCCCTGTTTGTCCGTCTCTCCCCTGATCTCTCTCTCTCCATCTCTCACTATCTGTCTCATCTCTCTACCCATCTTTCTGTCTCTTCGTCTCTCTTTCTAGCCCGCAAAAGTTTCTGTGTCCTGCTGTTATTCTGTCTCCAATCTGTGGGGAAAAAAGAAAAGAAAAAAAAAAAACATTTGCGCTTTACCCTCCATCGGTTCAGGCAACCTTGTGAGACCTGAGGGACTGTAATCTCTTTTTTGTGACTCCTTGAATGCAGCGCCTGCCACGGGGAGGGAGCTCTTATTTCGGGCTGCGGCTTGGAATAGCGTATCTGCCAAAATGCGTGTTACGCTGCCTGGTCTAGGGCTGATTAACCCAGAGAGCTCAATGGCCCCAGTTAGAAGTTCTCAACTTGACTCCATTGACCCAGTTGGAGGTAGATTTATATATGAAGGGATGTTTAAACAACTGGCATCCCATCCAGGGTGTTCCCCAGTCCTGTGCTGCTTGAGGTAGGCTCCAGGCCCCCTGCAACCTTGAACAGTTATTGGATGGATGGAATGTTTAAATCCTCTCTTCCTCTGTCATCATTTTGGAGCAAACACTTAGCAAATGCATATTTAAGTGGTTCCAAGGCTTTTTCAGCTGCTTTCAATCCTGTGGCTTGATTGGCTTGAGGGCACCTTGATCACGTCAGGTGCTTGGTTATCAACCAGCGAGCCCATATTCCTCTCAGGCCAAGACCTGTCTGGTTGGCTTCATCAGACACCAATGATCACAAACACTCTTCATTCAGCTCTTTTGAGATAAGGCCTCTTAGGGGGCCTCTTTGTCCACTCTCTCATCCCGGGGTTAGTGGTGCTCACCTGCAGTGACGTCAGCTGTTTGTCAGACGTCCACGTCTCCAGCCAGAAGCTGTTATCTGATGTGTGAGTTAGTCATTGTGTCATTGTGCCCTGTCTGGTGTGGTGCCTTGAGAAACCAAACTAAATGTCCCTCAAGTGAAAGCGAAAACAATCAATCCCCTCTTCTGGACTCTTGGGGTCTAATTCAGATTGTTCTCAACAGTTGATTTTAAGGCGAGGGCTTGTGTTAGAAGACATAAATTGCACTGAACGGAGAGATGGACGGAACACTGGGAACTTAAGGCTTTAAGGTTTCTGCCTGGTTGCACTGCACTTGTGTGGGAAATATCTTGCTGGTTCACGTCCCAAGTGGAGCCCCTGCTGTGGCTCCCTCGAGCAAGGTGCTTAACCTGAATAGCCGATGTAAAAATATCCAGATATCCCGCGTAAGGTGCAGGACTGTAAGCTGTGGAAGTCATCGTCTGCCTGGCTCGCTGCCATGACAACAGGTTGTGCCTCTACATATACTGTGAAATTACAGGCAACAGTTTGGACAGCAGTAACTGCATCTGAGCCTGTGGAGGATTATCACTCACGTCTGAATGTTTATAGACGGTCAAAGCTGGATGTGCTAGTCTTTAACGTAGATAGTTTGCCAGATGTTTGGCGAAATGCTGCCTTCTGTTGTACTTGTAGGTTAGATCTAGAGGCAGCAGGCTTTTGGACATGTAGGTTGGCGAGTAGACTGCCAGGCTGCCTAATATTAAGACCAAGAAGTTCTAGGGTGTTTCTCAAAATCCAAAGATCCTATTTGTGGTCTTCGGAAGACCAGACTTGCTAACTTGCCTTCCAAGCATGAACATGGAGTGCAATGAATCATGGGATTGGTCTCATTTGTCGAGGATGCAACCAATGTATCCTTGATATTTGGGGCAAGAACGACATCTGGGAATTTTTACCGTCCTCTGTACTTCTGTTCTTGAGTATTGGGACTGGTCTTTGGCAATGGAAGATGATGTAAAATGGATACATGAGACCACAAGTACGGTCAGGTACACCTGGTTCTCCTTCAAGGAGAAAGACCACTTGTCACATTTCTGCTGAACCATTCTGGTTTCTAAATGGTTGGTATTAATAAGGTCTTGACACTGCCGAACAGGTTGGTTTCTGGTTTAAGATGATGATTGATGCTTTGCTTTTAAAGCTGGTGTTGGGCTCTGTCACATCCATCACTGACCTTAGCTGTTCACGATCTGCTTGTTTTGAGGGGAACGACGTGGGCAGCAGTGTTTGTGTGGTGTAACATACCTTCACGGTGTTGCTGATGATTTAAAGGGCTGTGTTTGGAGGGACGTTGACAAAAATCATCTGTATCATCCTCTTTTGGCCTGTTTCTTGATGGCTTCTTCAGAAATGTATCGCTTGTCCAAGGAATTTAGTCATGTGCTTGAAATCTTTGTTATACTGCTGTGCATGCATTATCGTCAACTAATTGTTGTGCCTAACTAATTCAAAATAATTTTTGGTGCTGTCTTTCAGTGATTAATTGTTCATTTAGATGTTTGGAGTTGGTTAATAAATAATTTCTACTTGGAACAATGCTGACCAAAAGCTTTAGAACTGCTAAATTTGAAAATGTATACTATATAAATTGCTAATTTGGTTTTTAATCACGTCTGTGTACACTGATGAGCCTACACAATATGACCAGCCCTATCTGAAGAAAATAATGCCCATTACTTCTGCATTCAGCAAGTTGACTTTGAGCACTGAATGTTAACTTTCCATCTAATATATCTCAGATCTTGACACAAACCATTTTTACGAGATCGTTATTGTTCACGTCACACAGAGGTGGTCATAATGTTCTGGCTCATCATGTACATCAGCTACCTCATATCATATTGGAAATCTGTAAGCAAGGCCGCATGATGCAGTGTTTACAGCGTTTGCATAGTTATCATTTTAGCAAGCTGGAAAAGTGACGTAAGTGGAAATGTTGTCAGCTTCAGTAGGCTAATCAGCTTTTGTCAAATACGAGTGAAAATTCCTTGGAAAATTATGGGTAAATATGCAGGTTGCTTTTACTGCAGAAGTATTGGTTTGGTGCTCAAAGAATTACAGATGAAGACATATGATTTGTTCTGAGGTCTATGGTGTAGGGGGGAGGGTTTATTTACAGAGATGCCTTTTTTTCCTTTTATTTTCCTCTACTTGTGGAAACAACTTGGTAGCATCTTAAACAGTATCCTGTGTGTTTTTAAGATTAGTTTTCAGTCCCTGTCGAATAGAATAATAGAATAACAAATTAATATAAAAATGCATGAGTCCTTCCTAGACCAGAAGCTGCACCTAGCGAAGGAAATGTTGCCAGGTGACAACTGGGCTAGTGGTTGACGGCTAGAACAGTGAGACCTTGCAGTCCTCCCAGCTTGATGCTATGGTCTCATTATCATGGTTTTTATATTTCAGGACCTAGTCAATATCGAGATGTTCCTTACTGCCAAGGAGGTAGAGGAGTCTCTGGAACGACAGGAGACTGCCACCTGCCTGGCCTGGTGCCATGACAACAAGTCACGCCTCCGCAAGATGAAGGTAAGAATGTCATGTGACATTCAGATCTCTAAACCACTCGTAGCTTTTCATGTTACTCTATCTTGTTGGGAATGGTACAGAGAAAATGATTTGTCGAAGGTGGATCGATGTTCTGATCTCCGTTGTACAGGATGTCCACTACACTGTATTGATTCACAGAAACATTTCCTTATATCTGCAGTTGGTGGTTGGCATTTTCTTTCAACCCAGTGTCAGTCAGGTCTCTTTGTTTGCTTGTTTTCATTTTGGGAAAGGACAAGTTTCCGTTGGCGTTTTGTGTTGAGTTTTCTGTCTTGGGGACCAAAGTCAGTAAGAATCTTGCTGCTTGTGAAACTGTAATGTCCATAATTTGAAACTTTGTTTGTCACAACTATAAGCAAGTTCAGCCTGTTACATCCAACCTCTGGATATTAGGGTTGAAATGTTGTAGGGTGGATTTGAAGAGTAGAAGTGATACAGCATTGTTTCAGGAGAGAGTTGTGGGACATGGGACAGTCATATGACTTTCAGATGCTATATAGTTTATTTGTTGCTGGTGGGGGCAAGGTACTAAACTTGTTGAACTTGACCTAGGCTTTGACTGGTAGCCTCTGAAGAGATTACAAAAGAAGGCATTTAGGAACTAATGGCCATGTCAAGGTCAAATGAATGGTAGTATAGCTGTGAGGGAGCTTCAAGACAAGCAAGAGATTATCATGATCCGGACCGGCAGTTGGGTGAGTGTGGTGGAGTTCAGGCAAGTTTGCAGAATCCGGTTGCAGGACCTCTTTTTGGGCAGAAATTGGAGCCTTCATTCAGATTCTGACATTTCTGGAAGTTTTAGATGGCACTGTGCTTCTTGTGGGTTCACAATGGGGTGAAGTACAGGTTGGACGTGTGAAGCACCTGTGCCTTAATGTAGGGGTGAGTGGTTGGGTTAGTGTAGAGATCCTGCACAGATCCCTGCAGGAGCCTATGGAGCTGGACTCTGAAGTGGTGATTAAAAATCGGTCACATTCAAGGTTTGGTTGGGATCTGATGACTAGTATTGCTAAATGGACTGATCGATGATGCCTGGGGTTTGGGCTGTAATATCTTACCTCCCGATCTCCCAAACAAAAGGCATAAGTTAATGTGCTTAGGTATCCACCAGCATGCCTGGGTGGTGTATGATATTGACATAACCACAGACCATGGACCATGAGTATATGTTAACTCCTCACAACAGCCACAAAATGACCACTGAAGTTAAGCATTTGTAAAGATAGGGGTTCCCAACCTTTCGGTGTTCACAGAACGGTTTACCTTGTGCAAAAATGTAATGGACCGGTGAAATGACCCAGGTGCTGCCTGATCAGATGCCAAATTCGTCATTTTAACCATCTCCGTTTTATTTCAGATGCAAACATAATTCACAAAAGTGAGGGGGTCATAAAAATACAAAAATCCGTAGATTATTTTTGGAAATTAATCAACCCCTTTGCTAAATCCCCAGCATTCTTCGGCCCGCTAGAATACTGGCCACGGACTGGTTCCTGTCCGCGGACCAGGGGTCGGGAACCCCCAAGATAAAAGTATTTCTTTCAGTGAGGGATTTGTAGATGTTAACCACACTGCCCTCCTGTACAGCCTTAAAGCCACGCAAAGAAGGCAGCTTATTCAGGCATAAGTCTTTGTTATTCTGTTGTTGTCAGCTGATGACTGATCTCCTGAGTTGCGGTTCAGTCGTCCCGCCGCGCTGTCAGGTAATCCTCCCGGCCTGTCACCTGGGACAGGCTCTCACCCACTCTCACTACGGTAATCGTAAAAACCCCGGGCTGTTGGTACACTTTATTACCTCCAGGAATGTGCGGCCAATGAAACGCACTGATGTTATCGGAAAAACACCAAAGCTCGATTTTTTTTTTCTTTCCTTTTTTTGTGTGGCATGCAGTTTAAATATAATGAGCCATTGTGGAACATCTCTGTGGAAATGTGTAATTAAGCAGCTGAAAGGATAACTTGTGCCCATAAATCCTTTCCTTGTCCCACTGGGGTGTAGAGGTGTCCACTTTCACATCCTGAACTGCTGCACAAGCGTGTTCGTTCTCAAAGGAAGAACTTGAGTTACAAGCCGTCCATTAGTTTTCTAAAACTTCCATTTTAAAGAAAATGTCCTGAATTTCAGTACACGCTCAAGAAAATGTGCCAATTTCCATCTCCAGCTCGATCTCAGCACTATAACCCAAACGTCATTTGCATAAACACACACACATCTCGTCCACCCCAACAAGAAATATAATTAGTGTTCAAATAATACTCAATGCTAATGGTGCTAATATACTCGGGCGCCTCTTTCTTCTAAGAAAATATTCCATGAAACGACTACCGAAGATTCCCAGCCTTAATTAAACCCACTCTCTCCCAGAACATTTGCAGAGAGTTAAACATGCATTCCGTCATACCGCTTCATGGGGTTTGCGTACTGTGCAGGTTCTTAATTTAAATAGGCTTCTGTAAATCCTTCAAGATTTGGAAGGGCTCCAGTCAACAGAATTCCCCCCCCCCCCCTAAAAAACACAGACACACCGTGTTTCTCAGGAGCAAATAGTGTTTGACTGTCTGAAAAGCATATTTCAATCTCATGGTTTCTGATGTGAGCTGGCTGGTTGGGGTCCCTTGTCATTTGCATATGTGTAACTAACATCCTCATTAACATGATGTCATGGTTATAAAAGGGGATTAAGTGATCTATAGAGGCATCATTGGCATTAGATCTGGGGGGCGTGGCCAGGATTCAGCAAGAGAAGCGTTTCCCTTTTTGATAACTTGGTGATCTTCTGACATATGAACCGATGGTGTATGTTTGGATCAACCCAAAGTGTTTGGTTTACGGGGGGGAGATGGCGGGTATGAGGTCCAGAAGGGGCCCCCAGCTGATGTTGGAGCTCCTCCCCCTTCCCATCCTCTTCTCTTTCCAGAGCTGCCTGGAGTTCAGCTTGCGCATCCAGGAGTTCATCGAGCTCATCCGACTGAACAAGCGCATGGATGCCGTCAGGTGGGTGGGGGCAGCCGACATAGGTGGGTGGTGGGGCTTCGCCCTGCAGTCGGCACTCTTGTCCCTAATTGCTGGTTTGAAGTTAATTCGTCGTTAATTCGAATCGGCCATAATAAAATGTAATCAAAACCAGATCGTCATGCATAATTCATGCTTGGGGGAAAAAAATGTAAATATTTATGAAGCGGCATATAAAGGGAGCCTTGGGTAAATATCAGCCTGATTGCTTGTGGCTGTAGCAGACTTCCACCAAGAAGGGCAACATGCAGATGCCAAAACTTAGGATATTAAGGTAAATTAACATCTGTGTGTTTGTGACAGCTCTCAGATGTTTTTTGATTTGATTCGATGTTAATGGCACATTTTAAACTCGTCACGGCGTCTGTAAAATTGCACGGCCACCCGTGGCTGGCAGCAGCCTGTCTGATGGATGGAGGGGCCTTTAAAAGGTCCGGGGGGGTTCACCTGACTCAGCGGCGCCTCCCTGTGGAGGGATCCTCCCGGTCGGGACTTTGGCAGCGAGGTCCTTGTGCTCTGAACTGGGTGGCTGTCTTGTGTTTTCTCGTAACCAGGAAAAACAGGTCTTGCGAGGCAGGCCAGTCATATGCTGGGGCAATGGTACCCCCCCCCCCCTCTCCCCCGGATCAGGTATCATCCATTTTTCTTGGTTAATGAATCACAGCTGGTACGAATACAGGTGGATACAGTTCCACACCCCCAGCAGAGAGGCCACCATGACCCGCCTCTCCATCCATACTGCCCACGGCTTTCAATCAGCAAGCACCCCCCAAGCAGGATCGTGGCCTCTGCCACAGTTAAACCTTCTCGAATTCCAGGAAACATGGAAGCTCCTTCGTTTTAGTGGGAACCTGACAAAACAATAGGCCAGAAACTCCCTGATTGTCTGATAACTGGTGATCCGTGAATGATGCAACGAATTGTAGGATGTTGTTATAAGGGCTGTCATCTGGCAGTCAGGTCTGTGTGTAATCTTAAAATGTTTAAAACGGCAATGGAAATGGCCCCAGGTTATGGCCTAGTGGTCATTGGCTGCTGGTCGCTTTTCCCAGGCAGTGATTGAGCCCCGCCCCTCTGTCTCTGCGGCCCCGCCCCTCTGTCTCTGAGGCCCCGCCCCTCTGTCTCTGAGGCCCCGCCCATCTGTCTCTGAGGCCCCGCCCCTCTGTCTCTGAGGCCCCGCCCCTCTGTCTCTGAGGCCCCACCCCTCTGTCTCTGAGGCCCCACCCCTCTGTCTCCGAGGCCCCACCTCTTCCTTCAGCATCCTGATTGCACACACATGTTTCCCCCCCCCCCCCCACAGACATGCACGGAAGCACTTCAGCCAGGCTGAAGGGGGCCAGCTGGATGAGGTCCGCCAGGTGATGGGCATGCTCGCGTTCCCCTCCGACACGCACATCTCGCCCTACAAGGTAAAGGAGCACGCACACACGCACACACACACGCACACGCCACCTTTTGGTCATCGCTGTGGGGCTGTAATCTTCGTCTGTTTCCTGACAGGACCTGCTGGATCCAGGCCGCTGGAAGATGTTAATCCAGCAATTCAGATACGACAACTACAGGTTGCACCAGCTGGGCAGTAATTCGGTGTTCACCATCACCCTGCAGGCTGGACTGTCTGCCATCAAAACCCCGTATCCTGCTGCGTCCTGGGCGGCTGGGCGTCGGAACAGCCCTACAGGAAGCTTCCTGGCGCTTCTGCTACTGGCGCTCCCGCTACTGGCGCTCCCGCTACTGGCGCTCCCGCTACTGGCGTTCCCATTACTGGCGCTCCCGTTCGTTCAGTCTCCCCTATTTCCGAGTCAGGTGACGTTCCCTTGAACTTTGTAAGTAAGGCCACCTTTCTGTTTTAGTTTTCTGAAGGGTCGTGTCTGGTGGCACTGCGATGTGACGCAGGGACAGTGTAGGACCGGCTTTTAAAAAGCCGCTGATTCACTGTATCGGCCAGGGATGCCGCAGGAGGACGCTGACCTCAGTTAGGCCGTCCGCAGATAATCTGCAGATGTACAGGCCTCGCTTTCCCTTGGCTGTCATTACGGACGCAGGCAAGAGGGCGTGACATCAGCACTGGTTCTCCTGAAGCCTGCTTGCTGCCAGTGCAGTACGCTCTGCTCTGGGGGCCAGCAAGGTCAGCTGGGGACGCAGTGGGGCGACTCGGCAGTACCTGCAGCGGGAGACACGCTCGCGGTCTGTGGGGGCGTTCGGACATGCCAGACTGAGCTGGAAGCTGGCGGACGGACTTCTTCTAAATCGGTATAATCAGGCTAAAGCTTTTATTCCTGTTATTATATAATTAGTCATAACGCACATAATTAATGCCTATAGTTACCCAACTGGGTCACACATTCATGGCCTCTGAGAGGGTCTGTTTGCTATGGACCTTAAGGAAGGTGCTATATTTGAGGTTCTGGAATTGTCTGAGGGACACCAGACCAAAGTTATGCAGCTAGGGGCAGATGAATCCCAGACTGGAGCCTAGGGCCCCTGAAATCATCAGGGCCCCCGCCCTGCCTTGGGAAAAATGTAACGGTGAGTTAAGTTGGCAGCATCTGAGCGTCCATGCTGATGTCAGCCTAGGGTTGCCAGATATGTTAATCTGCCCTTGTAAGTAGCTGTAATCCAGCTCAAACTGGGTGAATGTCTGCTGGTAGGAAGTCCTGTAATGGCAGCTCTCTATAACCTTTGGTCCCGCCCCATCTGGCCCCCATCGCACCCGCTGAGCTGAATCGAACCCTTAACCAGCCCGTCTCCAGGCAGTGCTACAAGGAGGACGGCACCTCCAAAAACCCGGACTGTCCCGTGTGCAGCAAGTCGCTGAACAAGCTGGCCCAGCCGCTGCCCATGGCCCACTGCGCCAACTCACGGCTGGTGTGCAAGATCTCCGGGGAGGTGATGAACGAGAACAACCCTCCCATGATGCTGCCCAACGGCTATGTGTACGGATACAATGTGAGTCGCCGGCATCCTCGTGACGCCTCTGTCCGACCGGTTCCGCGACGCTCTTCACAGCTAAAAGCCATCCGGGCTCTGTGTCTACATCCGGAAGGTCGCTGGGTCGAATCCCGTGGCCGTCAGAGTCACCCTATCAGTGCTCGGCCATTATGTGAGATCCTTAAGCGTGAAATCCCCTTCTGGGCTGCCAGCTGACTGGCTGACCCCTCGCTCTAATAGCAGAGCAGGATGGATATCCAAGAACCAAAGGGGTCCTACATACCTTTACTCATACAAATGGTAGTAACATTATCACTTTTTATGTATATATATATGGGACACCTGCCTTTACACACACATGAACTTTAATGACATCCTATTCTTAATACATAGGCTTTAATATGGAGTTGGCCTGCCCTTTGCAGCTACAACAGCTTCAACTCTTCTGGGAAGGCTGTCCACAAGGTTTAGGAGTGTGTTTATGGGAATTTTTGACCGTTCATCCAGGAGAGCATTTGTGAGATCAGGCACTGATGATGGAAGAGAAGGCCTGGCACACAGTCTCTGCTCTAATTCATCCCAAAGGTTAGGTCAGGACTCTCTGCAGGCCAGTCAAGGTCCTCCACACCAGACTCACTCATCCATGTCCTTATGGACCTTGCTTTGTGCGCTGGTGTGCAGTCGTGTTGGAACAGGAAGGGGCCATCCCCAAACCGTTCCCACAAAGTGGGGAGCATGAAATTGTCTACAATGGCTTTGAATGCTGCAGTATTAAGATTCCTTTCACTGGAACTAAGGGGCCAAACCCAATCCATGAAAAACAGCCCCACACCATAATCCCCCCTCTTCCAAACTTTACACTTGGCATAATGCAGTCAGGCAAGTACCGTTCTTATGGCAACTGCCAAACCCAGACTCGTCCATCAGATTGACAGACAGAGAAGCGTGATTCATCACTCCAGAGAACATGTCTCCACTGCTCTAGAGTCCAGTGGCGCTGTGCTTTACACCACTGCATCTGACGCTTTGCACAGCACTTGGTGATGTACGGTTTGGATGCAGCTGCTCGGCCATGGAAACCCATTTCATAAAGTTCTCTACTAAGTTTGAGGTCTGTAGCTATTGACTCTGCAGACAATTGGTGACTTCTGTACTCTGTGTATCTCAGCATACATTGTCCCAGCTCTGTGATTTTACCTGGCCTACCACTTTGTGGCTGAGATACTGTTGTTCCAAATTGCTTCCACTTCATTATAGTACCACTAACAGTTGACCGTGGAATATTTAGCAGTGAGGAAATTTCACAAATGGACGTATTGCACAGGTGGCATCCTATCACGGTACCAGGCTTGAATTCACTGAGCTCCTGAGAGTGACCCATTCTTTCACAAATGTTTGTAAAAGCAGTCTGCATGCCTAGGTGATGTATTTTATACACCTGTGGCTATGGCGGTGATCGGAAAACACTTGAGTTCAATTATTTGGAGGGGTGCACTAATACTTTTGCCAATGTAGTAGTGTGTGCGTTCGTTCGTTCGTTCGTTTGTTCGTTCGTTCGTTCGTTCGTTCGTGTTCAAGAGGGCTGTTCATGGCCTGTGGATGAAGCAGGACGTCATGCGTTGGTGCTGTGAGGCTCTGAGGTGATTGTGGGGGTCACACTGGCTACGTGGCCTCGGTGAGGAGGAGTGTGCTTTGTGAGAAAGGCTTAGCCATGAGCCAAAGGGCAGGTTAGCACTGTTTAGGAGAGTAACGCAAAGACGAGCATGAAGGATGGGTGTAAGTGCAGTCAGTTGGTAACAAAGTTAAAAGATAGCAATCATATCACAATCTAGCCCTTAAGCGCTTAACCCCCCAGAACAAAATGAATAAATGTAAATGAAATGGGATAAATTCAGGTTTTTCCACATTTTCATCAACTTCCAGGTGCTGTACAACATAACCCAAAGCAAATATTTGTTTTTAAGAGAAGAAATGAATTTCTTTCTTAAATATTGACTAAGAAAGTCAGTGATGTCCTAAGGGTAAAGGCGTCAGTGAAATAAAATATTAATGTTGACTTAATGATGAACATCTGAGAGCCATTAAGGGCAAAGTCAGTGTAAAGGAGTGTGGTGCTGGTGGACGGGACCCCATCTCCTGTCCAAAAAATCGTCAGAATGACTAACGGGTCTGGTTTTGTTATTCTGGCCTAAAATTTGGCATTTCAAAAATGAGTTTTTCAGTATGAGGTTTTTCTGAGAATGTGTTTTGATAATTCACCACTTTTATCATTGTGTCGTTCCTCATAAACCCCTCGGGGGTTCCTGAACATATCACACAGCTAGATAAGCCGATAGGTCTAAGGTCTGCCCCTTCAAGCTCACCTACACAGGTACCTGAAAGTCATTTGCCCCGGCTATAACACGTCTTAGCTCCGGGTCCGTGTGTAATCCCAGCCCTAACAGGAGTCACTTGACGATACGGCGTATTTCTGTGTCTGGACTTGAAGTGTGTAAGTGATCCACACGTGACACAAGAGAGCTTGAGCCGGACGAACGAAGGGGGGGACAGCAGCATGTGTCCTAATGCTCGGCTGTTCACGTTTCACAAGCAGTAAATATAGGCACAACAAATGCTAAGAAAAGCAAAGCTTCAGTTTGACTGCCAGTGCCTTGCATAAAGTATGTCTCTAGGTACTATAGCTTTACTGCAGGTACCATGTTCTGTGGTGTGATTTAGCCATTGTAGAGGGGTGCAGATACCATGTAATGTACTCATTAAACATCCTGTTCAGGGGGTAACAAAAAAGCAACATATTTAGCATTGTTTAGCTTCAAAGAGTGATGTTTCCTACATCACAGTTTATATTGGAATGATTTCCTGTCAGCTGTCCATTCGTCAAAAGGACTTGGTTAAAATGGTTAATTGCTTTCCTGGCATGTCTGTGTTTTTGTTGCTGAATTTCCCCATCGAGTGAAGAGCTTTACAGTGTGATGTGTACAACAGGGTCATTTATCATTCCTCTCCTGCACAGAGCTGCCACCTGGTGGCTGTTTTAATATCGCAATGTGACAGATTACTGCTAGCTATGAATGACATCTTCTGTGTCGGTCCGTCTCTTGCAGTCCCTCTTGTCCATTCGCCAAGATGACAAAGTCGTCTGCCCCAGAACCAAGGAGGTGTTCAGCTTCTCCCAGGCTGAGAAGGTGTACATCATGTGAGAGGGCAGGGCAGAGACACTTTGGAACACCTCGGGAGGGGGGGGGCGCCGGAGAGAGTCGTACAGTCCGGCCAGTCGGGCCACGACAGGAAACGGCCCCGGCTCCTCTCAGAGCCTGACAGCGACCTTCCTCGTCAGAAACGGCCAAGCCGCCTTTTCTGTCCTCCACCTCTAACTACCTTCACCCTGTGTTCAAACAGCCCATTATGGCAAAAAAAACAAGGAACTGGATGTTATGGATGGGGGACATTTTTTGGACGGGACTGTTGGGATTTCTACGACTATTAAAGGACTTTTGTTTTTAAAACAATGACATTTATTAAGCTAGTTTCATTACAGTAGCGTGTAGCGGGACTGCGTGTCACACGCGTGTCGTCTGGGGTTTTTCCACACCTCCTTTTGTCAGTGCGCTCTGACTGAAAGGTAATCTCATCGGTGTTAATACTTATATATATGCAGTCTGATACTGATATATAAGTACATGCTCAATAAATATAAACATTGAGTGAGAATCTGATTGATTTACAGGTTTTTTACATTTAGACTATGTTTCTGTGACTGGGACTAACACCAGTGTTGAAGCTGCATGTTTTTTTCCAAACCTCTGTCACCCCTCTCCTCCCTCCCCCAAGGAGATTGGTTGCCTCTGAGCTGGTAAAACATTTAGTATTGGAATTGTAGAGGACACTTTAGAAACTACTTATGCATGTTTATATTGGTAGAGTAGGAGATGGATTGTTCATGTACTATTGCTGATAAAGTTTAATAAAAAAAATTAAAAAAATCTGGCTTTTGAAATCTTTCAGTTCTTGTCTTCCAAGAATTAGTCCTTAAGACACAACCACAGCCACATTCACCATAACATTAAATGATGGCATGTAAATTGAGGTGAGTGTGCTAGACTTAATTAGCATGATTTGTCAACATGTCTGTTCAGCTTTGGGTATTTAATAGGAGTAACATGTAATATGTATGCATCTAGAAAGCAGGGAGGTTCTCATAAAGCAAATAACCGGTCATTTGTTGTGAAAGCTTGACCATGCTTAAAGGAAGAAAAAATTATGGTCTAGAATCAAAAGTACAGCAGCTATGCACAAACTGTGCTGTGCACTAAGTATGCCAGCATGCTGCTGTGGATCCATTTTGAGATGTAAGAGAGTGACCTCCCTGACCTGGGTTACATGGTCAGCATACTCTAGTGCAGCATTGTGGGGATCCTGGAGCTTGTACCCTGCAGCGGGAAGACCCTGGGTGGGATGCACACAAGTATTCACTATGCACTATTTATTCATACGGACTGTGGTAAGAGACCAATGCAAAACCGGGAGAATATGCATGTTTTACATATTTTTGTGTGCGTTTCAAGTATTTGGAGAAAAAAGAAAATCTTAGGCCCATATAAAACATGGAAGAAAAACAGTAAGTGGCATTATCCATGTAACGAATGTTCCAAATGACGAATGACCTGTGTAGAATCCCTGTAAAAATCCATATGATCTTAAGTAATTTTAAGAAGGACACTGAATTTTTGTACATCTATGTCAAAATCCCGGGTGACCAGATAATCCATGTCAGGGAGGACACTTTGAGCTAGGGCAGTATTTGTAAAAAATCATTGCAATTACAAGGACCTTAATTTCACTTAAGCCAGGGGTGGCCAATCATATCTGCAAAGGGCCGGTGTGTATGCAGGTTTTTGGGATAACCTGTAGGTCAGCTGTTCAAACCCAGGTGTGAGGACTCTTCAGCCAATCATTCCTCTAATTAGGGAGTTGCAGCGGAAACCTACATACAGACTGGCCCTTTGCGGATAAGATTGGATTCTTGCCCTGTGCCGATTGCGCAGTCTCCTATAATCATGCATGTGTCACTAATGCTAATGTGAAACATCTGGATGAGTCTTCCAGTCAAGGAAGCCAGTCAACGCACAAGAAGAACTGAACTATTTAACTAAATGCAATGGCCTGTACAAAAAAGCGGGGTTACTGGCTTATCAGGGTAACATCGGATTTAAGGTACTCTGGGCAAAATGTAAGTGAACAAATATGAAGTCAATTTAAACTGTGCTACCTTAAATCTGACAAGTTACCCTGATAAGCCAGTAACCCCACTTCGTAGTACAGGCCCCAGGAGCCTTTCGGTTTGTAAAACCTGACATGGATTATCTAGTCACCCTAAATCAGGTTGCATTATCACAGACCCAGGGCTGTCAAATTTTGAAGACAGGCAAGAGTGACATTCCACAGGATGCCTTTTCATTGGTTGTTGTGTTGTATTTTACCCAGATACAATAGTACTATTTTCTGATTGGCTATTGTGTTGGCCCTTTCTTTTTTTTTTGATTGGCTGGTAAGTGACAGGCTCTTGGGGCAAATCTTGTCCGACTTCATAAAAGAGGCGTTTCCGACGGGAAGCGACGTTTTTCTTGACGTTTCGTGACGTTTTCATCCGAGTTCCGACTTGGAGAGAAATAATCGAACGCACCATAATGTCACTCAACTCAGAATTTCCGAGTTCCGAGAGAAAAACGAATGCACCATTAGACTCCAGCGGAGACACGCTTGTTTTATAGTGAGGCGCTACTGTGTCGCGGTCTGGGGAAAAATTGGGCTCTGCGGCATATTAGCCTAAAAATTATTTTTCCGCGTGAGAAATACAATGTGTGGCGGGAGTGCGTGACAAAAGACTGAAAAGAGTGACTGTCACTCTCAATGCGTGACACTTGAGAGCCCTGCAGACCCCTTTTCCACTCCACTAGTGCCAGTGCACCGGGGCTGGTGCTCGGCCGGTGCTGAAGTTGGGAACCAGCAAGAGCCTGCCTGCATTTCCACAGACTTGAGAGCCCAGTGGGAACCAGGTGACAACACTGCGCCCACGTAACAAACCACACCCACTTTCCGACATTATATATCTCGCCTCGGTTACTCCGCCCACATCTCATGACGACACGGGTGCTTCATCCAGAGTCCAGACCAGCAAAGGTTTGGTGCTGATTTTGCGGCACCGGCGCCTTTTTTTTCTGTGGAAAAACGTGGCACTGGTTCCACATTGGGGCTCGGCACCGGAACAGCACCGGCACCTTTGCAGTGGAAAAGGGGTAACAGACATGCGGCAGCTGCACCTAGGGCATTGCTTGGGATCCCACACATGCAACGGCGAGTTCTGTTTAAGGGCAACTTAAGAATGTGGCACTTTTCTTTCTCGTTTATATACCGATGGTACCGGAGGGGAAGTTTCTGGACGGAAGTTTATAAAGTGTCACTCCTCCTTCCGGGGGCAAGTTTCAGAGCGGACGTGCATTTAACGTCATTTCCTTTTTTAGTCGGTCAGTAGTCTGTCAGTGGGCTGGTGCGGAGTGTTTTTAGGCGGAGGCTAGCGGATATGTGTCTGTGCGATAAACGGACAATTTTTATATTTCAGGGACTTTGGGTTAGCCGAGGGTTGGTACGGCTTTTACCTTTATTTAATTTAAGTGTAAAGTGGGGAAAGTAACCACTGTTTTCTTTTGTTGTGGACACTATCAGCTGTACCGTATCTGTACCCTGGACGCTTGGAGCAGCTTGGTGTTTTCATGGCACGCCTTTCCATAGCATCTTAACGAACCGGCTTTCCACATAACCGAGTGGACAGTTCGCCCTGAAAAGTACCGATGGTGGTGTGAGCCTTCCTAAGTTCCTACAGCCGGAGACTGTGCGCCGGCTGCTGGTCTGAGTCGCTGCCCGGTCTGTCATTCGGCATTACGGGTATGCTGTCCGCCTCTAAAATAAACTGCTATGCACCATTATATACTCACCCCCATCCACATTTTTGTCCATATCGGAACAGAACAGGAATAACTAGTATGGTTTCTCTGACCGCCACGCCTTATAGGTTTATATGCGTTCAGAAAGTATATTAGTTGTAGAATTGCTTCTTTGAACAGACTTTAGTAGGTATTCTATTCTACCTGTTCCTGATATCATTTACCTGAGGTTTATCTTTATGTCATAGCGGAGATAGGTGTCTAATTGTGTGTACACTGCAGTGCATGTGTAAATACAAGGAGTGCCGTGATTAAACTTTTACATCGTTTTAGGAAGGACCTTTGCCTTTACTGTGACTTTACCTATTTCCTTTATCTATACGTTACACCCGTAACCTAGTGTACTGTATGTGAAACGTTCAGACAATCTGAAAACCACCTCGTAACGGTAATAAAACTGAGCTATGAAGACATTTTGTGCCAGGTCTTTCAGATGTGGACCGTTATATTGCCAGTTCTTTTTTTAGCATTCGGCGTCAGTGAATGGCTAACATTATAATTTCATTTTAAATTTAAATCAGTTTAAGCCAAGTGTACCTAAAGGCCTTTCCCAGTTTTCCAAAATGTGTTAAACCAGATTGTAGTTGGTAATACTGGATTTAACCTTGTACATGGATCTTCCAGAACAGTTTGTCAAATACAGACGGTGGGATTTTATGTTTATTATCTCTAATTTTATGTTATGTCTATGATTGCTTATCAAATGACAGGTTAATCTAAACAAAAATGTCCATGTTTGTGTTGTTAGTTGTAAAAAGACAAGTGTTCTATTAGCTGTAATAAGTGCAACAGTCTAAAATTTTGGTTTAACATAATTCAAATCTTGGTAAGGAGTTGTCAAGTAGCTTATGAATCAGGCGATTTGATGTGTGATGTGAGACTGAGGTAAATGGTAATCAGTTGTTCTGGCAGTTTGAGGCAGGGTCATATTTCTCGGTATTGCACATCTCTCCTCCCCTTTCCCCTCCTGTCTGTCTCAGAGATGGACCACGCCCAGAGAGAAAGGCTGTCGGCGCTAGTGGAGGAGCTCACCACGTCCGGCCAGCCGCAGCTGGACCAGTCCAAGATGAAGGATGTGAAGAAGATCTGCAAGTAGGGAATCGTTCATCTGTTCTGCTCAGATCATTTATCTGTTATGGCTTTGTTTTCCAGCATCGAGTGAAAGCAGTTCAGTTCAGCTCTGTCCCTGGCATTCTGACTTAAATGAGCATTGACTCTAGGCAGTTCTAAGAGACCTGTTGGCTTATACATAAAATTATCATAAAATGTCTGTCACCTCACACCTCCAGCAATGGGGCTTGAATCCTGTGCCCTGGTCTCTGTGTGCAGTTTTTCTCCATGTGTTGTGCTCATTTTCTTCAAAGACCTGTGTTTAGAATAACTGACACATCCATAAAAATAACCCATTGTGAGTGTATGTGCTCTGAGATGCGGTGGTATTTCATACAGCGTTTACCTGAGACCCCTCCGTAACACTGACCGGGAGGAGCAGTTTAAAAAAAAAAAGGATGCATTTAAAAAAATTATTAATTTGTTGGGATCTGTTTGACTTAATGCAGAGCCCAGAAGATGTAGAGTTAATGTGTGATGTGTCGGGAATCCCTGCTTTGGATTCTGATTCTAATTCTGCTCTGTGAGTTGCTGCATCTCTGCTTGGCTTACCCAGAATGTAACCCACGGATTCCTCATTTCAGGGCTTCTAGCGACTATGTGGAACACTTCTATACCCTGCTGATGAGCCGTCTGGCGGAGGAGCACGCTGAAGTGCGCCTCTCCGCCCTGCAGATGGCCGGCGAGCTCTTCTCCCGCTCCCACCACTTCCGCACCCTTTTGGTCTCCAGCCTGCAGGAGTTCCTGGAGCTGACAGTGGAGACGGACCCCGAGCAGCCGCTGCCCCCGCCCAAGGAGGCGGCACGGCGCCTTAAGACGCTGGCCATCCGCACGGTGCAGGACTGGCAGGCCGCCTACGGGCAGGCCTACAAGAAGCTTGCCCTGGGATATCACTTCCTGAAGCAGGTGAAGAAGGTACGGCAGGCCAACAGCTTCCTGCGTTTTCGCGCTTTACAGGCCGCCTTTAATTAATCCAGCATGCAGCGTGTGCCCTGCCGAAGACCAGTGCCATTAGTCCAGTGTTAAGCATTTCCTGTTTGTTCAGGTTAGAAATCAGTGCAGTATATGACTGCAGTTGAATCTGATATGAAAGAATTTAGTAGAATTTGTAGATCCATGGTAAAACCATTATGGAACAGAGCAGAGCTCTATTAATGTTTTACGGTGGTGTTTTACAGACTCTGTTTCTGCTTTTTCGGCCCAACAGATGCCAGGTGTTTAGGGTTTTTCTAGTGATGCTTTACTTAGTCAGTCCTGCTTCTGCTGTTACCAAAGAGCTGCATTTGCAGGTTTTAATGTGTTCAATAACAGTATTTACTAACAGTAAATTTGTATTGGTGATCATTTCAGTTAAATTTAATATTAAACTGCTTTTCTTACACAATGTACAGATAAAAAGTTTGAGATGTTTTTTCTGTCTTCGGTGAAAAGCAGCATTCCGCAGCAGTTCAAGTGAATAATTGATCATTCTTGATTGAGCTAAATACGTAGATGCCTGTTTTCTGAGGGGGGAAGACAGCAGCAGTTCAGGGGACCGTGTTTTACTGCGCCCTTAGCACGGGCGCTCTCTCTCCTGTAACCACTGATAGATGCGACATCGACGCTTTCTAACAAGTTAAGGAGCCTCACGAGCGTGTCGGCGCCCCCTCCTGCTGATGCTGCTCTCATCCTTCTCCCAACTCCCAGGTGGACTTCCAGGACGTCCAGGCCAGGACACTGGCAGAGAGGAAGCGACAGGAGGAGAAACAGAAAAGACTGGAGAGGATTTATAAAGACAAAGTGACCAAGGCCACCAGGGAAATGGAAGGCATGGCTGTGTCTGAGCTTCTGCATGTAGTGACCAGTGTTGTTGGAAACTATACCTTTAAATCTGTCCCTCTTCAAATGTGTCCTCCTTAAAATATGCTCCCTCTAAATGTGGCCTTTACCTTAAGAATTTTATCTTAAACACACTTTACAGACTCCAGTATAATGTTTTTACTATCTGTCCACCCATTTCTTATAATCAAGTTAGAATTAACACCCAGTATAATCTGCAGAACTGTTTATCCAATCAGGTTGGAGTATCCCAGTGCCTTTTCCTGGTAGCGTACCATAGGCCCAGCTCTGCTCCTGACAGCCAATCCTCTTCACAGAGACCTCGGCTGAGATACAGGAGTGCCTGACTGAGATGGACAGCTGCCTCAAGCTCCTCATGCCTCACCCCCTGGAATTTAGCCTTAGCGACCTGGAAGCCACACCCACTGCCCCCATGCATTGTGGGAAATCCGCTTCCCCTGCCGCCGATGACGAGCAGCCGTGCTGCAGCAAAGACCTGAATGACAGAGGAGAAAAGGTGGAGGAAGAGGGGAGCAGTGAAGAGGGGTCTGACGCGGAGGACATCCCAGACGAGGACATGTTCATTCGGCAGACTGGCCTGATGTCACACAAATACAGCCTCAGCTTGAACCTCTCCACAGGTAGGTGTCTGAAGAGATTTTCATTCTACTCTAACCATGTCTGAAAGTCAGATAAATGTATTTCTGCGTTCTGCTGTAAAGTATAAACACTCGTTGGGTAGCAAGAAGAGTGTTTAAGTGGACGTGTGTCTGTCTCTGCCTGTCTGCCTCTGCCTGTCTGCCTCTGCCTGTCTGCCTCTGCCTGTCTGCCTCTGCCTCTGCCTGTCTGCCTCTGCCTGTCTGCCTCTGCCTGTCTGCCTCTGCCTCTGCCTGTCTGCCTCTGCCTGTCTGCCTCTGCCTGTCTGCCTCTGCCTCTGCCTGTCTGCCTCTGCCTGTCTGCCTCCCTCCCTCCTACAAAGGACTTGCATCCCGTCCAGCCTCTTCTCTGCCTCATGTCCATTACTGTGACACTGTACTGCACTGGAAATCCATCCATTTTTAGAGTGCAGTTTCCACATCATCTCTGTGATTTTGAGTGTAAGAAATAATGATGCTGAAATGTTTGATCTGCGACGTTATAAATACCCAACCAGAGTAAAACTAGCTGGTCTCTGCTTGTATTCTTCGCTGCTGCCCATGAAGAGAAGGGGGCCTCGTGGGGGTCTCACGGCTTCTCCTCTGTCAGCAGACATGAGCTTGAAGGAGACGGAGGAGAATGAGGCTGTGGTGAACACAGTCAGGGACCTGAACAGAGTCATCAGCACCAAGCACCTGCCCGCCGTGCGATCCTGGGTGCAGGTGTGTGCTAAAGGCGGCCATAACGTGTATGTTATGTGTAACGTGTAATGTGTGAAAAGGGCTTTATACATATTTAGGTAGTGTAGGGGTAGGGATGTGTATCCTGGAATGTCGTGGGTTGATAATCACATCACTGTTGAGCCCTTGAGTAAAGTCCTTACTGGTAAATGAATGGGCATGTGTGTATTATTTATGTGATATGCGTGTGAGAATTAACTTGTGTGTGTGTGTGTGTGTGTGTGTGCGCGTCCAGGTGTTCACCAAGGCCGGGGTAGATCAGCAGCTGCTGAGCAGGGCCATCACGTGTAAGAGTGCCCTGGAGGAGGCGCTGCAGAGACACGAAGAGCTGCACATCCACTACAAGAAGAGAGAGCGCAGAGTGGTGAGTGCCCTCTGCAGGCCAAAGGGGGTGGGACAGGGTGGTCAGGGAGATCTGTGGACCGACAGAAGAACAGCCAGTGAAGTCTATGGTCTAAATGCAGTGTGTAAAGTATGTCATGGTAAAGTAGGAGTACAGTCAAAATCATACCTGTCAGTACAGTCTGTGTTCCAGAGCGCAACAGCCAATACAACACATTTGTGTGCAAATTGCAGTGCATGTACATATAAATACAGTGCTTCAAAAAAAAAAAGCTTGGCGTCCCTCTGACAGCAGGGGGCGCCGTTTCCCACAGTATTACAGCAGACATTCCTTAACTCGCTTCATAGATTGAAATGATTTCACGTGTCCAGGGAGGGCACAGATATTCTGATGGGCGGAGCAGAGCAACTTAAAAACTAACACAGGGTAGTTCCCAGAAATCCATTTTAAGCAGTGCACATAATATTAATTTTGAAAGATAAATATTATTTGAAGTTTTTGAATGTGTATGCCTTCACATAACAATAATAGTAATAATAATATATAATTGTTTGTATTATTTGTATTATTATTAGTATGGTTTCCCCAGTCTGTCTTTCGGGCCCTAAATATACATGTGGCCTCCCTCTATGATTAATGAGTAACGCTTAGTTTGCCATTAAACTAAACAGGGTGAAATTAACGGAGCGGAATCTGCAATCGTGGTTATATTACCAATTTAACTCGTGCAGCATTCAAACACACAAACACACACACTTATGTCAACACCTTGGTTTTGTGGACAGTGTAAATATTGTGCCGCAGGCACAGAGTGGATTTTGGGGAGAAATCTGTTATTTCCAAAACTCTCCAAGTAACAGTTTTTATTTAAATTCCGGTCTGTCCATGTTTTTCAGATGATTTTACTTTAACGGTGTTACCCAGAAATCTGTGTTACTTATACAGTTAAAGGACAGACTTTTAAGAAATAAGCTAATGGAAAAAGAGGGGTGTAGCTTCTGTTGATGAAGCCCAGCTCAGAGGGTTAGGAAACTGTGTCTGTGATCAGAAGGTCGCTGGTTCAAGTTCCAGGTTTGGCAGAGAGATGTCACTGTTGGGCCCCTCAACAAGGCCCTTAAACCCCAGCTGTCTGACCCTGCATCCTCTCAAAAATATATGGCACTTTGGATAAAGGTGTTCGCTAAATGTGTAAAATGTATATCAAGAATGGCCGGCGTCAAGATTTCGAGAGGTGTCCTGTACAGCAAAATGCCTTTAGTCAGGTAAACGTTTGCACAGGGCGTAATGACAGTTTAATTTGGTTCTGGCTCAGGTGGAGTGCCCGACCGGTAAGGCATTAGCAGGGAGTGAGAGAGGCGGAGAGGGAGAGGGAGGAATAAGACAGAGAAGTTCTGAGATGTAATTATGTGCCCTCATATCCTGCTGTAAGTGCCGGAGACACTTTCTTTGAGGCCCTGGAGCTCGGTGACAATGACAAAGCGGCCCTCAGTCCCACATACGGCTCTGTCACTGTCAGCCCCATTTCCAATGCAAAAAAGCCTTTGCTTTGTGATAAAGAAACAGCTTAAAGTCCTTTATCATAATTAGTTTTTCCCTTTCTCCCTTAAAAGCATTCCATTACTTTATTCGCGTTATCGCCGCCCTGACACGGACGGAATTGGTTTTCGGACGCAACAAACTTACGTTGATTGGAAGGAGGGGGAAAATTGAGATGAAAAATCAGAACGGTAAAAATGATAATTCCCGCCAAACTTCTGTGTGCCCCGGCCAGCCGTGCAGATTATCCTCCAAGTCCGCTCGTCCCCCCGTGGTAGGACAGCAGAATACCCAAAGCAGACGGCTTGGGGAAAGAGCCACAGGGAAAATTAAAAATGAGTAAATTAGACTGATTTGAGTCATATTAGTATTGTTCTGTGGTATCATCATGTCTGTATCACAACCCCATTATAAATCTGAAATTATGTTTGTGCACTATGTTGTTGCATTTCAAAAATAGCTATAAATATCCTTTGGGTTTATGTTTACGTATGTATACAGGGTGGTACGACATACAGTGGTTAGCACTGTGGCCTCACACCTCTAGGACCATGGTTCGGCTCTCCATCCCGACTCCTTGTGTGTGGAGTTTGCATTTTCCCCCCGTGTTGCCGTGGCTTTTCCTCCGGGTGCTCCTGCTTCCCTCCACAGCCCAACCCAAAACCCAACCCAAAACCATGCTGAGGTGGATTGGAGTTACCAAATTGCCCGTAGGTGTGCAGGTGTGAGTGAATGGTGTGCGAGTGTGCCCTACGATGGGGTGACGTCCCATTCTGGGTTATTCTCAGCCTTGCTTCTGTGATAGGCTCCCTCCCCCCCCCCCCCCCGAATTTGCACAGGACAAGCAGGTATGGAGAATGAATGATGGATGGTAAACATGCTTGCATTTGCTGAAGCTCTTGAACAATATTCAGTTAAATATCCACGGGGAGTTGTATGTTACAGAGCAACAGTTTTAACCATGTCCTCTCCGCATGGACACGTCCCCCCCCCCCACCCCCTGTCACCCATGTGACACTCCCGGTGACATTGTGGGGTCTTGCCGTACAGGGCCGCCCGCTGCGTTCCATCCTTGGAGGCTGAGTGCCGGATAACGCCCAATGCCGGCTCCGTTCGCCTCAGGAACGCTCTGCGGATATTATCTTATCCACATTAATTACAGGTCACTGAAGGTTCTTGTAACGGATGAGAGAAGAGCAGAGGATCTGTAACACATTAACTCCCAAAAAAGGGGGCCTCATCGAGCATGCAGCATGGGGGAATATTGTATTGTTTACCCAGATAAAGCATCTTATCAGTGTGCTAGAAAGAGCAATTATTGATGTTGCTGTGTATGTGTGTGTGTGTGTGTGTGTGTGTTTCTCCTTTGTCTCTCACTGGAAAGCCCCCAGTGCCTCACTCTTTATCTGCTTGCCTGTTCCTCCACCTCGGAGAGCGATTGGGGGTGGGGGGTGGTTATTGTATCTGTGCCCGGGTCCTGCGCACATACCTCCATGTGCGCTGGGGGAGACGGGAAATGAGATCCCTCCTGTTCTCAGGTACCGGATGGGGTCAGACTGCAGGGGTTGTGGTGCAAAATTGTGACCTATAGTTTGGCAGATCAGAGAGGAGGGGGGTCCGGAGCCTGTCCTGGGCAGCACGGGGAACTAAGCTGGGCTGCACCCTGGTTGTAAGGGTTTAGGAGGATGGATGGATAGATGGATGGATGGATTCAGCTGTCACCAGCTGAATAATATCCCAAATATCCACTCGGATTTCCAAACACACAATTTGTGTTGAGCTTTCCTCTTTTTATATGCCATGCTTAAAATTGAGCATCAATATTAGAAGAATTCGTCACATCCTGTATTGTTGCAGTAGAGAATAATTTAAAATTGTCATTTTAATGTTTTAAAAGGTACAGTATGGTTTCTCCTGGCGGTTTGATTGGAAAAATAAATGTGTGTGTGTGTGTGTGTGTGTGTGTGTGTGTGTGTGTGTGTGTTTTATAAAAGGTGCACGTGACAAAAATCATGCTACAGCCCCCAGCCCCCATCTGCTGGCTAGGTAGGCTTCCTGAGGCCGGGGCCCGGGGCCCGGGGCCCTAGCTGTAGCGAGCCAAAATAATCTGTATGAGCGATTTTGTAAATGTAGACATTTTTATTCTTTGCTGCTCTGCAGGTGCCTTGGTTGGTTTTAACTCCAGAGTGCAGCTGAATGTTTGTTTGGTTTTAGTTATTTTTCTTTTCTCTTTTTTTTTTTTTTTTTTTTACATGCCTTTATGTGGCTAGAGACCCAAACATAGTAAAGCTTTTACATGTAAGTCCTGTAAACAGTATTCAGAGGAAAAGGTGCTTTGCTCCCCTTTATTTAATCTCCCTCAGTCTGAATTACGTAGAATATCACCGAAATGTATTAAAAACATTACAACTTTGCTTATACTGATCTTTTTTTTTTTTTTAAACCCCTATTAGCTTCACTCCTGCCCTCTGTCCCTAAATTGCAATGTGTGAATGGACCATTATCTACTGGTAATTTTTGTCATGTTTGCCCAGTTTAGCTTGTTTTGTGGCTATAGAATGATAATTGATTTTGATCACTGGCCCCTTACGGACATACAAACACACAATGTCAGCATATTTTGAGAGGTGGGTGCTTTACTATACATGTTAAAGGCATATTTTGCCTGACAGCCATTATAAAGCATGTTAGAATCATATTATTTCTAATTCATTATTTTGATTGGGAAGTGGAGGACCAGTGCTTGAGAGTTTTAAAACGATGCATAAAGCAAAGAGGTATTCAGTAAAAGTTTGCAAAGTTATGGTTGCCTGATTTATATTCACACACACACACACAATTCAGGCCACACGGTGCTGAAATAGTGTCTGATGTACAGCGTCTGTCAGATTATTGAAGTTGGTGTGTATAGCACTTAGTATTTTGTGTACTTCAAAATAGTTTGTATAGGTAGGGCCCCAAAAATGTCTAGCTCGGAGCTCCACTCTCCTTAATCCGGCCCTGGGTAAGACCTCGCTTTCATTGCCTTTATTTCCATGAGTGATCTTCAGCTGTTGCTCCCCAGAATACAGCCACCCCCTATCTGAAGTATATAAGTTATTCATGAATCGCTTGTGTAAAGTAATTTCTTTCAACCCGGCGTAATCACAGTGTTGGCTTTAGCTAGCTGCATTGTGCCGGGCCTTTCAGCGTTAACCCCTCTGTTGGTAAATTTAAATGAAAGCGATCAGCGATGCAGGTTTCTGCAGCAGCATCATAAAGGATCGGGCATCGGGGCCACGCGCTTTCGCCGCACTTTGCTCATTATGGGATGTTTTTGTAAATTTATGCACATTGCGGCCAGTTGCGACGGGAGATTCTCCGCTGCGCTGTGTAATACTGCAGGGAGGGCACTACACCCCCCCTCCCCCCCCCCCCCCCCCCCCCCCACCCGTGCCTCGCCGCCCCACATGGGCGGCACACAGAGCTGCATCACCCTGCCTGAGTTATTGGTTTTGCTGTAATAATTTGCAGGAGCTTCCAGTAAGAGAGGGTATTAGCATATAAATAGCGGGGCACAGAGCACCATCACAGCTGAGTACATTTAATTTTTAGTTTATAAGATGGAATGGCTTTTTAAATGCATAGCCATCAAACTTGCTAAAAGACAAATGAAGTTTAGAGCCCGGTTGTCCGAGGCAGCCCGCGGAGATCGTTTTTTAAGAGGATAACAGACTTATTTAAGCCGTTGGCTGAGAGGGACGTGCCGCCCTGGGATAATTCAGATTGCTTACTCAGTTAATTAGACCATAGTAAATATATTGAAGGTCTCAGGGGAGCGCTTGGCTTTCGTGGGATGTTTTTCCTAGTAAGTGGTGCATGTTTAGCCTGAAGCCAATTATCACATCCCTGTACAGGCGGTTATCAGCCTCTGCCGGGGGCTGTTCCCCCACCCCCCTCGCGATGCCGGCAGGTTTACCTCGCACTCAAGAGCTTCGTTAATTAGCTGATTTGGCTGTTTGGAAATGACATTGTGTGAAAGGTTTTATCTTAACCAGCTTTTGTTTATTCGTATACCTCCAACAAATGCATTAAATTCTTTATATTAAGATTAATTGTTTGGATAATTAATTATTCAGAGGCCAGGGACTCTTAAATAATCCAGTCAATTAGTTTTAGATTAACTGTATGCATTAATTACTCATTATTTTAAGGGCTGCATGGTGACTCTGAGTTGCACCGCTGCCTTGCACCTCTAGGTTGCTGGTTCGAATCCCGCCTTCCTGTGCAAGTTTGCCTCAGATTCTCACTGTGTCGCTGAGGTTTCCTGTCCATGGTGTCCTCTGCCTTATCCTCCACTCCACTGTTTCTCAAACTGGTCCTCCGACCACAGAAAGGCCACATTTTTGTTCCCTTCCAGCTGCCTACTGGGCTGTCTGGGGTCCCCATGGACCAGTTTAGGAAGCTCTGCTCTGCTCTACCTGGGGTAGGCTTCCGGACCTCCTTTCCACTAACCGTGACTGCGGTTTGTATATAGATATTCTGATATCAGGGCGGGGTGGTGGCACAGTGGTTAGCGCTGCTGCCTCACAGCAATGAGGTCCTGGGTTCGGTCCCGGGTCCTTTCTGTGTGGAGTTCGCAGGCTCTCCCCGTGTTCGCCTGGGTTTTCGCTGGGGGCTCCGGTCTCCTCCCACGGTCCAAAAGTATGCAGGATAGGTTGATTGGTGAGTCTAAGCTGGCCCTGCAGTTGTGTGAGTATGTGCGCCCTGTGGTATGTTGGCGACTGCCCAGGGTTGGTTCCCGCCTGCGCCCATTGTTCCCAGGATAGGCTCCGGTCCACCCCCGTGACCCTAGTTGGGATTAAGCGGTTTCAGAAAATGGATGGATGGATATACTGATATCATTTTACTATGTAATTTACGCCCACTTGCCAGTTAATATCGTACTAGATATATCGGGGGTCACGCTCGTGTGCGGAGGCCTCAGGTCTTGGGCCCTGTGTTATCGGGGGTCTCGCTCCTGTGCGGAGGCCTCAGGTCTTGGGCCCTGTGTTATCGGGGGTCATTCTCCTGTTTGGAGGCCTCAGGTCTTGGGCCCTGTGTTATCGGGGGTCACGCTCCTGTGGGGAGGCCTCAGGTCTTGGGCCCTGTGTTATGGGGGGTCACGCTCCTGTGCGGAGGCCTCAGGTCTTGGGCCCTGTGTTATGGGGGGTCGCGCTCCTGTGCGGAGGCCTCAGGTCTTGGGCCCTGTGTTATCGGGGGTCATTCTCCTGTGCGGAGGCCTCAGGTCTTGGGCCCTGTGTTATCGGGGGTCACGCTCGTGTGCGGAGGCCTCAGGTCTTGGGCCCTGTGTTATCGGGGGTCATGCTCGTGTGCGGAGGCCTCAGGTCTTGGGCCCTGTGTTATCGGGGGTCTCGCTCCTGTGCGGAGGCCTCAGGTCTTGGGCCCTGTGTTATCGGGGGTCATTCTCCTGTTTGGAGGCCTCAGGTCTTGGGCCCTGTGTTATCGGGGGTCACGCTCCTGCGGGGAGGCCTCAGGTCTTGGGCCCTGTGTTATCGGGGGTCGCGCTCCTGCGCGGAGGCCTCAGGTCTTGGGCCCTGTGTTATCGGGGGTCGCGCTCCTGCGCGGAGGCCTCAGGTCTTGGGCCCTGTGTTATCGGGGGTCGCGCTCCTGCGTGGAGGCCTCAGGTCTTGCGCCCTGTGTTATCGGGGGTCGCGCTCCTGCGCGGAGGCCTCAGGTCTTGGGCCCTGTGTTATCGGGGGTCGCGCTCCTGCGCGGAGGCCTCAGGTCTTGGGCCCTGTGTTATCGGGGGTCGCGCTCCTGCGCGGAGGCCTCAGGTCTTGGGCCCTGTGTTATCGGGGGTCGCGCTCCTGCGCGGAGGCCTCAGGTCTTGGGCCCTGTGTTATCGGGGGTCGCGCTCCTAGCTTTCAGACCTGATGTTTTCCGGCTTGTCAGCAGAAAGCTCCTCAGAATGTGCCCCTACAGGAGACTTATTTCACTGCTTCCTCGTGCTGACAGCTGTGATATTATCACAGCAGAATTAAAGTGCATTAAAAATAAAATACTTCAGTAGGCTGGGAATTTTGAGTTTGGTGGTAATCTTTTCGCCTTGGTTTTCCATCTATCAGGGCTAGAATAACTGTTTTAGATTAAAAACGGCATCCAGTATAAACAAAGTAGCAGCGCTAATCTGTCGCTCTGCAATTGCTGTCTGTAGGCCGTGAAGGAGTGTGATGGTAACAGAGTAATATAGAAAGAGGGATTTCCTGCTGGTGCTCACACTGTGTCACACCTCCTCCCGACTGCCGGGGAAAACAGGCCGAGGCCTCGGACAGCTGGAAATGAGTGAGGGGTAGGGCCAGCCAGAGCGCCCCCCAGTGGTTAGTGTCTCTGGTTACGTGGAAATGCTCAGCTTTTTCTCTTTTTTTAAAAAAATGAAGGGGGTAACCTAATATAAGATAGAGGGGGCATGGTGGTGCAGTGGTTAGCAGCGTTGCTTCGCACCTCTGGGACCAGGGTTCGAGTCTCTACCGTGACTCCGTGTGTGTGGAGTTTGCATGTCCTCCCTGTGTCATCATGGGGACTCCTCTGGGTCCCCCCCCCCCCTCCAGTGCTAAGACATACTGAGGTTAATTGGAATTACCAAATTGCCTGTAGGTGTGGCTGTGTCTGTGTGAATGGTGTATGTGCTCCTTGTGGTGGGGCCCCGCCCTGGGTTGTTTCCCGCCTTGCACACATAGCCTCTAGGATAGACTCCTGACCCCCCATGACCCAAATTATAACAAGCAGTTACAGAAAATGGATTGATGGAGTCTCTATCATATTCTGTACAAACCTTTACCTGGAAGGATGAGGGGACAGACTGTAATTTTTATTAAGTCTTCTTACAAGTCTCAAGTCTTCTGTGCCTAATCACACCCTAATGTTGCCTCAGATCATTTTGATTAGCAGTTGTAATGTGTCCACCCTCTACCTGCAGAGGGCGCTGGAGCAGCATAAGGACTAAATGTCTTTGGAAGTAAATGAAAGCCTTTCAATCAACTTCTCACTCATTAAAGCCCCATGAAATTACCAACATGAAATCTGATGATGCATATATATGCAATTAATTACATTAGTTATTAACAATTATAAGTTCTCAAAACAGGGATGTGGTTCATGATTAAAAGCAGATGTCTTATTGAATTTATGATTCAGATCAATCCATCTCTACAGTGTCTGCATCATCCCAGCCTACCCTCTCCAGATTTGTAAAATGATCTTCACTGGCTACCTTGGAGAACCAGTCACTATCACCTAAAGCAAGACACATACAACCCCATTTCCAAAAAAACAGGGACTCATTAAAATGTAAATAAAAACAGAATGTAATGATTTGCTAATCATATAAACCCATA
Organism: Paramormyrops kingsleyae; assembly: GCF_048594095.1. NCBI lineage: Eukaryota > Metazoa > Chordata > Actinopteri > Osteoglossiformes > Mormyridae > Paramormyrops > Paramormyrops kingsleyae. The sequence goes on along the minus strand of NC_132808.1, from coordinate 7,368,497 downwards.
TTTAACTGACAACCTATCAAATGTTGAAACTCAGAAATGTTATTGTTTTATGACAAATATGCTCATTGTGAATTTGATGCCAGCAACACGTTTCAAAAAAATTTGGACAAGGGCAAGGAAAGACTGGAAAAGTGCACACAGCTAATTAGGCTAATAATGCAAAGAATTTGGGAATTTTATCATCTAAATCATAATATCATTATTTGCGAATCCATAAGTTATTTTGCGAATCCAGAGAAACCTCTGTACTCAAGGGACAAGGCCGAAAACCAGTATTGGATAGCCATGATCTTCAGGTCCTCAGGCAGCACTGCATTAACAACATGCATGATACTGTAGTGCAGGGTTATTCAAATCATGGTCCTCGAGGTCCGAGCCCTGTTGGTTTTCCAGCCTTCCTTTACCTGTCAGTCAGGTGTGAAGCCTCTGACCAATCGGAAACAGTAAATATTAAACTAACTACCGGGTAGAACTGAAAACAAGGCCTGGATTTGGAATCGAGGTGCAGATTTGAAGAACCCTGCTGTAATGGAAATCACTGCATGGACTCAGGAACACTCTGTGAACAGCCCTTTGGGCTCTCGGTGCTTGCTGTCCCATTTGAGTAGCTGTTGCCTTTGGGCTCTCAGTGCTTGCTGTCCCATTTGAGTAGCTGTTGCCTTTGGGCTCTTAGTGCTTGCTGTCCCATTTGAGTAGCTGTTGCCTTTGGGCTCTCAGTGCTTGCTGTCCCATTTGAGTGGCTGTTGCCTTTGGGTTCTCTCTGCTTGGTGTCCCATTTGAGTGGATGTTGCCTTTGGGCTCTCAGTGCTTGGTGTCCCATTTGAGTGGCTGTTGCCTTTGGGTTCTCTCTGCTTGGTGTCCCATTTGAGTGGATGTTGCCTTTGGGCTCTCAGTGCTTGGTGTCCCATTTGAGTGGCTGTTGCCTTTGGGTTCTCTCTGCTTGGTGTCCCATTTGAGTGACTGTTGCCTTTGGGTTCTCTCTGCTTGGTGTCCCATTTGAGTGGCTGCTGCCTTTGGGTTCTCAGTGCTTGGTGTCCCGTTTGAGTGGCTGTTGCCTTTGGGTTCTCTCTGCTTGCTGTCCCATTTGAGTAGCTGTTGCCTTTGGGTTCTCTCTGCTTGGTGTCCCATTTGAGTGGCTGTTGCCTTTGGGTTCTCAGTGCTTGGTGTCCCATTTGAGTGGCTGTTGCCTTTGGGTTCTCTCTGCTTGATGTCCCATTTGAGTGGCTGTTGCCTTTGGGTTCTCTCTGCTTGGTGTCCCATTTGAGTGGCTGTTGCCTTTGGGTTCTCTCTGCTTGCTGTCCCATTTGAGTGGCTGTTGCCTTTGGGTTCTCTCTGCTTGGTGTCCCATTTGAGTGGATGTTGCCTTTGGGTTCTCTCTGCTTGGTGTCCCATTTGAGTGGCTGTTGCCTTTGGGTTCTCTCTGCTTGCTGTCCCATTTGAGTAGCTGTTGCCTTTGGGTTCTCTCTGCTTGGTGTCCCATTTGAGTGGCTGTTGCCTTTGGGTTCTCAGTGCTTGGTGTCCCATTTGAGTGGCTGTTGCCTTTGGGTTCTCTCTGCTTGCTGTCCCATTTGAGTGGCTGTTGCCTTTGGGTTCTCTCTGCTTGGTGTCCCATTTGAGTGGATGTTGCCTTTGGGTTCTCTCTGCTTGGTGTCCCATTTGAGTGGCTGTTGCCTTTGGGTTCTCTCTGCTTGCTGTCCCATTTGAGTGGCTGTTGCCTTTGGGTTCTCTCTGCTTGCTGTCCCATTTGAGTAGCTGTTGCCTTTGGGTTCTCTCTGCTTGGTGTGCCATTTGAGTGGCTGTTGCCTTTGGGTTCTCTCTGCTTGGTGTGCCATTTGAGTGGCTGTTGCCTTTGGGTTCTCTCTGCTTGCTGTCCCATTTGAGTGGATGTTGCCTTTGGGTTCTCTCTGCTTGGTGTCCCATTTGAGTGGCTGTTGCCTTTGGGTTCTCTCTGCTTGCTGTCCCATTTGAGTAGCTGTTGCCTTTGGGTTCTCTCTGCTTGGTGTCCCATTTGAGTGGCTGTTGCCTTTGGGTTCTCTCTGCTTTGTGTCCCATTTGAGTGGCTGTTGCCTTTGGGTTCTCTCTGCTTGCTGTCCCATTTGAGTGGCTGTTGCCTTTGGGTTCTCTCTGCTTGCTGTCCCATTTGAGTGGCTGTTGCCTTTGGGTTCTCTCTGCTTGGTGTCCCATTTGAGTGGCTGTTGCCTTTGGGTTCTCAGTGCTTGCTGTCCCATTTGAGTAGCTGTTGCCTTTGGGTTCTCTCTGCTTGCTGTCCCATTTGAGTAGCTGTTGCCTTTGGGTTCTCTCTGCTTGGTGTCCAATTTGAGTGGCTGTTGCCTTTGGGTTCTCTCTGCTTGCTGTCCCATTTGAGTGGCTGTTGCCTTTGGGTTCTCAGTGCTTGGTGTCCCATTTGAGTGGCTGTTGCCTTTGGGTTCTCTCTGCTAGGTGTCCCGTTTGAGTGGCTGTTGCCTTTGGGTTCTCTCTGCTTGGTGTCCCATTTGAGTGGCTGTTGCCTTTGGGTTCTCTCTGCTTGGTGTCCCATTTGAGTGGCTGTTGCCTTTGGGTTCTTTCTGCTTGCTGTCCCATTTGAGTGGCTGTTGCCTTTGGGTTCTCTCTGCTTGGTGTCCCATTTGAGTGGCTGTTGCCTTTGGGTTCTCTCTGCTTGGTGTCCCATTTGAGTGGCTGTTGCCTTTGGGTTCTCTCTGCTTGCTGTCTCATTTGAGTGGCTGTTGCCTTTGGGTTCTCTCTGCTAGGTGTCCCGTTTGAGTGGCTGTTGCCTTTGGGTTCTCTCTGCTTGGTGTCCCATTTGAGTGGCTGTTGCCTTTGGGTTCTCTCTGCTTGGTGTCCCATTTGAGTGGCTGTTGCCTTTGGGTTCTCTCTGCTTGGTGTCCCATTTGAGTGGCTGTTGCCTTTGGGTTCTCTCTGCTTGGTGTCCCATTTGAGTGGCTGTTGCCTTCTGAGGTGGGGTTTTTAAGGTACTTCTTTGGGTTTCAGCATCTGCCACCATTCTTTCTTTGATCCTCTGGCCCTCTGTGAAGTTCTTAACCCAGTGACTGCCTGACCCTCGGCGCACGGTTACCAAGGAGGCACATTACTCACATTACTTGAGGACGCTTTGTTGGAGAAGATTATTATAAGTTATTTTGCTTAACGGGCTAATCGGGGCCCTCAGATAAACATTATATATAGAGAAATATGTGTATAAGTGCAGCGGCAGTGCAGGAGGTGTCCTCGGAAGTGAAGGGCACCAGCGGTATGTATAATGCTTTATGAAAATGACCCTTCTATTTAAAATGGCTCTATCTGTTATGCATTGTAGCACCAGGCACTGTTAGCGGCTACCTTTGGAGTAAATTAAAAGGCATAAATTCTGTTTAGCGCTCGATGTGCGGCCCCAGCGCTTGGGTGGTGGGGGTGTTGGGGGTGAGATGGTGGGGGTTAAAGGAAAAAAAAAAACCCTTGGGTTGCTGTTCACCTTTCATAAATTCCAGCCCCGGATTCTATACCAAAAATCATTCTCAGCTGAGCGCCTCATTGTTATTCCACGTAGATTGATGGTGGTCATTTACTCCACAGGAGAGTTAAGTGTCCCTGTCATTCCTGAAGAGTATAATTAGGAGGTTTCACAGGTCAGCGCTGTGACAGCTCTCTCTTTTGATTAGTGTCGGAGCGATAACAAAACTTACAGCCCAGTGATGGATGAGGCCCGGGGACCTCGGCGGGCGGCGGCTGGAGTACCTCTCGCACGCCGCCCGATCTTCTGTGCCGTGCCGATCCTCCTGGAGCCTCTCATATCCAGCCACACAGCCTCTGTCATATGCTGTGCTGGTCATTGTGCCGCACGGACTGTTTCCAGGGGCGTAATGTCCAGTGAATCATACTAAATTAAAGGCTACCGAAAACTTAACAGAGATATTTGACCTGAGACCTAAAATGTTACGGTAATTAAAAATGTATCAGTCATTGTAGGAGAATGAAACACCGAATAACGTTTCGGAGTATTTTGCCAGATCCTGAGTTGCTGGGCACATCTGAAGACGCACAAATAGGACAAAACATGTGCTGTCATCAGAGATTAGCCACTTACTGTGAAACAAAAGTCCTTCGTCACGCTAGTTGGTTCTTTATGCTTTTGTAGCTCCTTAGCTAGCAGGCCTGAATATTAGTCACATTTTTGATTTTTTTAACCATTCAGGCTTCCATGCAGCCTAGATGGCTGTTTCAATAGCGACAATCTTTTGCAAAAATGAGTTAACTGGGCTCTCTCTCAACGGAGCAGGGCCTGATGCACGGACCTCTGGATGGGTCAGTTCCGTGTAAGAAGCATGTCACTGAGGAGGAAGCCAATTTGATGTCTGGGCAGTAATGAATCGGCTTTAAAAAGGAGTGCTTTCGTTCTGGTTCTGAAGTCTCCTAGCACCACTACGATGGTTTGGCTAGCGATCAGTCCAATCTGATCATGCCCCCCAGTTACCACTCAGTTGATTTCTTAAAGGCGATTGACCGGGGGAACGTGGCCCCTCGCTGCGTGCAGGTGGCCCCTTCCCCTCCCCCCTCCCTTTTGTCCGGAGGATTTGGGCCCCGTTATCGGCAGCCCAAGCGGCTATATGCCCCCGGGCACCTGGACCGATGCTCGTTCTGGATCCGCAGCTGAGCCCGCGGCCTGCACAATATGCCCTTATCCACACATCTAGGCTTTTTTTCTTTTAGTCTCTCTGTCTTTTTTTTTTTTTCTTCCTACCCCCGTCTCCCTGGTAATAAAGACCGGGGATTAGCATGTCCAGAAGTCAGCCAGCGGATTGGCAAGGTCGCACAAAGGTTGCTTTCCTGGCTCCTAGGTGGAGTTATTAAAAAATGATCCCACCAGTGTAGTGGCATCTAGTACGGGGGGTGACCAGCTCGCTGTGGTCTCAAATAACAGGCTCCCTCACGTTCATGTAAAACTCTGCTCAACTCAGCAGAACTCATGTAAAACTCTGCTCAACTGCAGAGTCACGAACCCAGACTTTCAACAGTGATGCAAAACAAAACAGGGTTTTTTTTTTTCTTGTTTTGATGGGAAATTTTCAATGAAATTTTCTAAAACGTGGCATGATGTCCTAAATTCAAAACAGACTCCAGTAATTTGTGTTAATTGTATTAATTTCTGATTGTCATAAAACGTAGTCATTCTTAATGAGTCACATCCGAGATCTTCATGATTTATGGCTTTGTACGTGTACAGGAAGCTGTCTGGGCAGATCAACACCACCTACTCGAAGCACTAGCAAGCGGGCAGCTGGACACCCCTGTGAGGGCTGTAAGCGGAAATATCAAGGTGTCCAACATCACAGCAAAGTCTGCTTCAGTAGCACCATAAATCTGCAGGGCATCAGGGCAGGCTGGGGCCCTCTGGCTGAGCGTTAATCACCTTAAAGCAGCCCCCAGGGCACCCTAATTCCCTAAGTCTGCAAACAAGTACAGTGGGTAGGTGGGGGCACAAAGCGGCCAGAGGATATAGCGAGGGGGACAGAGATGGGAACTTTACACTCGGCATCATGATTTGAAGCTAAGTTTTCGAAGATATCCTAGTAACTGAGAGAATAACTAAGCAAAATAGGATCTGGAGGTCGTTCCCTGGCTTTGAACATTCCTGCCGGTGACGGATGTCGCTCTTGGGCCTGGCCAGCTGAGTACACGGGCCACACCTCAGTACATTTTCAGGTAATCTCCACAGGGCGATCCCCCTACAACTCGCTTTCCCCATGTTCTCTCATCACCCCAGATGAGGGCGGGTGCAGACGGAGAGGAGGACGAGGAGGACGACGATTTTGTGGAGGTCCCCGAGAAGGAGGGCTTTGAGCCGCACATTCCAGACCACCTGCGTGCGGAGTACGGTGAGTTTGCCCAGCTGTACCCAGCCAGCAGCCGCAGCTGGCCAAACAAACAGCCCCCGGGCCGCCTCCGAGCGGGCCACGGTGGTCCCGGGGAAAACCCGTCTCTTTATAAACCCTTTGTCAATGTTTAAGATGTTGATACAGGCCAGGGGGTGGGAGTGCATGGCTTGTGAATGAGCTCAGTGGAGCTTCATCAGGCAGCTGATCTGACAATTGCGGAGGAGCTCAGATGTCTTTGCTGACCTTAATCTGGCTTCCAGAGATCGCATGGGATTCCATGCTGACTGTCCACATTTTTGACACGAGTAAGGATTGTACTTTTTCCTTGAAGACCTATTACTGGCCTATTAAAACCAGTGCCCTCAGTATCCCACCCCTTGCATGCCCTTGTTGGTGTGGCATCCTTTGCTACTGTTCTCTCTCTCTTCCACTTTTGTAAATCATCCTCATAAATCAGTAACAAGTAGAGATCGACCAGCCAGGTAGATCCATGTGACAGGGTTCCCGCGGGGTCTTAAAAAGTCTTAAAAAGTCTAAAATTCAGAAAGTTAAATTTAAGGCCTTAAAATGTCTTAAAAATGCCCAGATTTTCATCCCCGGTCTTAAATTTAATTTACCCAAGTCTTAAAATTCTTACCTCCGTTCATTCCCAAAAAGCGTTGTCCGCAGAAAATAAAATAGTAAAACGCTGTAAAACTAATCCATTGGTTGTGATTTCTGGTCTGCACCGGTGTCTGCGTGGTAATAAAACTACAAATCCCATTGCGTAATCACTGCAGCTAGGCAAACAAACAGTTTGAGAAGGGTCTGGCTGCAGAACGTGCACGTTCAGCCACTGACGTCAGGTGCACGCTCAGCCACAACAGGAAGTTACGTTCCAGACCCATCAGCCATAGGTGAAAATCCGCGATATAGAAACACCATATACATAAACTTTTTTATCGTTTAAGCCTTAAAATACCCCTCCCACATGCTTTAAACACATGTGAACTTATTAAAACACACTTTGTGAACACATATGATATGTGGATGTTGGGCTAAGGATATGAGTGACATAAAATATGAGAATTTCTGGTATCATTAGAATGTTTCTAGTAATGCATCGTGTTGGTCTTAAATTTTACTCATAATGGTCTTAAAAAGGTCTCAAATTTAACTTACTGAAACCTGCAAGAACCCTGATGTAAAGCCACAGTGATTGTCTTGACCAGGACCACACCCCTAAATGCATTGAAGCAACTGCCATGTGATTGGTTAATTAGATAATTGCATTAATGAGAAATTGAACAGGTGTTCCTAATAATCCTTTAGGTGAGTGTATATGCTAGATAATCTTCAAAAGAAATAACCGTTAAAATTGCAAAGCTAGCTAAGGTTTTTGCTATGACAGAAAAAAAAGTTTTAGCAAAACTTTAAACCCCTGCGCAATAATGTCCGTATAACCGTGGCCAAAAGTTTTGAGAATATTGATATATTGAGTTTCACAAAAGGGCTTCACAGGCAAGGATATTGCTGCTAGTAAGATTGTACCTAAATCAACCATTTATCGGTTCATCAAGAACTTCAAGGACAGAGGTTCAATTGTTGTGAAGAAGGCTTCAGGGTGCCCAAGGAAGTCCAGCAAGCACCAGGACCATCTCCTAAAGTTGGTTCAGCTGTGGGATCGGGGCACCACCAGTGCAGAGCTTGCTCAGGAATGGCAGCAGACAGGTGTGAGTGCATCTCCACACACAGTGAGGAGAAGACTTTTGGATGATGGCCGGGTGTCAAGAAGGGCAGCAAAGAAGCCACTTCTCTCCAAGAAAAACATCAGGGACAGACTGATATTCTACAAAAGGTACAGCACTACCATCAGCCCTGTGTCATGCCAGCAGTAAAGCATCCTGAGACCATTCATGTGTGGGGTTGCTTCTCAGCCATGGGAGTGGGCTCACTCACAATTTTACCTAAGAACACAGCCATGAATAATGAATGGTACCAAAACATCCTCCAAGAGCAACTTCTCCCAACCATCCAAGGACAGTTTGGTGACGCACGATGCCTTTTCCAGCATGATGGGCACCGTGCCATAAGGCAAAAGTGATAACTCAGTGGCTCGGGGAAGAAAACATCGACATTTTGGGTCCATGGCCAGGAAACTCCCCAGACCTTAATCCCATTGAGACCTTGTAGTCAATCCTCAAGAGGCAGGTGGATAAACAAAAACCCACAAATTCTGACAAACTCCAAGCATTGATTATGCAAGAATGGGCTGCCATCAGTCAGGATTTGACCCAGTAGTTGATTGACAGCCTGCCAGGGTGAATTGCAGATGTCTTGAAAAGATGGGCCAACACTGCAAATATTAACTCTTTACGTAAATGTAATGTAATTGTCAATTGATCCCTTTGACACTTATGAAATGCTTGTAATTATACTTCACTATACCATAGAAACATCTGACAAAAAGATCTACAAACACTGAAGCTGCAAACTTTGTGAAAACTGATACTTGGGTCATTCTCAAAGCTTTTGGTCACAACTGTACAGTATGAAGGTATGGAAAAGCCTGATCTTAATCTAACTTACTAGCGATGTAAGAATTTTATGTGCATATGTGCATGGTATTAATAATATTACCCTGCACCTATTATTATTTGGAAGAGTATAGCACACTTCAGTTTTATTTGGAGGTTTTGTAACCTAAAGACTTTATTTTAAGACGAGTAAAAAAGAGAAAAAGGTCAACGTCGTGTTATCTGTTGAATTTAAACATACTGGAAAATGATACCAGTAACTGACATTAGTTTTGTTGTTTAAATCTGTTGCGCCTGCTCTTGTTTGGTAAAGTTAGGTGTACAGCAGCTCGTTTTCAGTTAATAATTTGCACCTCTTTCCAGTCACAGAGCACTTTTGTTTGAGACTTGTTTACGTGAGAGAAGATCCTGTAACTCAGTGCAGTTTGAGTGAAGTTTAACAATTTCTTTTATTTTGGAAAAAATATTGCGTTGAAGAAAAGTTGGTTTTTGTTTGCATATGCTGACAGTTACAGTTCTTGGAAAGAAAATCGGAATCGGCAAAAATCGACATGGGCAGGTCACACTTCCAAAAAAAAATTCGGAAATCAGAATCGGCCAAGAAACTTGCCATCGGTGCATCTCTAATAACAAGTTGATCGCAAAACAAGCAAGTCGGTAGCAGAAACTATGCTGTTAGTATAAACGCAAATTTAGCAGGAAATGCTGACATCGTGTTGGGTTTTATTCCACTAGCTAAATTAACAGTGGCTGACGTGGCTTAAATATCTGCGTTTCTGGTTTTGGTGTCAAACATGCCCTGCATAGCTGGTGGAGAGTTTACTCCCATAACTGATGCATTTATTCGTTTATTTGCAGTTTATTTGCATCAGTTTTTGCATCTTTTCGTCTGATGGTCGCAGCCACTGTTTGCTCAGGTATTTGGGACGGACCCGGTTATCAGTTGGAGCATTTTCTCCGCCAGCTTAAGCCATCCATCAGCGCTGCGGCCAATGGGAGAGCCTGATTAGCGAGGCCCGTAACGACGGGCCGCACCGTGCCAAGTTAACAGTGCGGGGCTGCTAATGAGCGCTCATTAGCCTCAGGCTGGTATTTACATCTCCCACCTGCCTCTTCACATGAGCGGAAAACAGGGTGCCTCAGTCAGCTCTCACTGATCCCAGGTCAGCCCTGACCAGCTAAATTGGGATACGCTGATCCCGGGTCGGGCCTGTCTGGCCGCAACCTCATAATATCACTGTCTGACAGCTGTTCAAGCGGCCTGCTCCTCATTTAGCATGTGGGTCTGTCTAGTATGAACATGAAGGACTGTGACCTGCGTGTTAAAGGGGAGAGACGGCCTTAAACCACAGCGGGCCGGATTCTGTTGTATCACTCATTACAGATGAATAGCAGACGTGTATAAGGGTAAATGTGTGTGAGACCACAGCGGTTCTGCGCGGTGCTGCCATAGCAGGGCCTGCCCTCACCGCGCCCCCCCACCGCGCCCAGGGGGTCCTGGCCCGCTGAAGGCCGTCTCTCGCAGCCAGAGCTACCGTTTCCTTTCCATTCCTGCACTCTGCCTTTCACAGCAGATCTTTTATCTCGGCCTTAATCCTAGAGTCTCTGTCAGGACATAATCTCTTTCTCAAATTTACATTTTAATTACAAGGCCTGCTGAACTCGGGGAAATCGATGGCGCAGCGAGGCGCCGGGCGGCCGCTCAGCCTGCCGGCCAGGCCTCCTTATTTCCTGCTATTGATTTATCCCTTTAACACTGAAATTTTATTGCTTCAGACAAATAGCTGCCATTTTGGTCAATTTGAACAGAAAAAGAAGGGATTTGGGAGTATTTCACCGTGCGGCCACAGAGCCTCCGGCTGCAGCCTGCTGTGACGTGATGAATCAGGGAGATGAAGCATGTGGGGTTAACGGGGAACACCGGGAACGGGCTCCTCACGGTGACGGATGCCACCGCCGGCTTTGTCACCAAGGTAGACTGGCTGTGAAATGCTGTGGGCGTTTTGCCAATAGGCGTGGCAGCAATCCATCATTATCCCAGTAATGGTTATTGATATTAATTTGATTTTCACATATTTAATTTTGGTACGTTGCAGTACGTCATGCTATTATGTTTTATTGGTAAATGTTTTTCAGTGCTAACAGCATCCCCCCTTGCGGCCATTGGAACACATTGATTTCCCAGCGTTATGTCATCCGCCTGTACTAGTCTGTCGGATGTATAAAGGAATTTAATATGCATTTTTTTATGCTGCCAAGCAACAGCAGTATAATAATGGATACAGTGCAACACTGGAATGCAATTCCAGTGCAATTAGGATATGATACATCAGGTGCCCAGCCTGGACTTAGGTTGCGAGGATTGCAGAAGCTGGGTTATAATTCAGTGAGGAAGGTCCAGCTTGTCAGCTCTGGTTGCCTGTACATCGTGGTGTCCGGCTGGCACCTTGGTCCCCCCCATCCTGCAGATGGGCCCCGTCAGCGTGTCCCTGTGTGTGGGCCAGACTCTGCTGGACATCATCTATCCCTCGTGCTGCTTGTATTCATGGAGACATTATGATAGAGAGGAGTCTGGAGACGCCCTCGGCAGGACCGGCAGTGCCGCTGGAGACGCCCTCGGCAGGACCGGCAGTGCCGCTGGAGACGCCCTCGGCAGAACCGGCAGTGCCGCTGGACATACTCTCGGCAGGACCGGCAGTGCCGCTGGAGACGCCCTCGGCAGGACCGGCAGGACCGCTGGACATACTCTCGGCAGGACCGGCAGTGCCGCTGGAGACGCCCTCGGCAGGACCGGCAGTGCCGCTGGACATACTCTCGGCAGGACCGGCAGTGCCGCTGGACATACTCTCGGCAGGACCGGCAGTGCCGCTGGACATACTCTCGGCAGGACCGGCAGTGCCGCTGGACATACTCTCGGCAGGACCGGCAGTGCCGCTGGAGATGCCCTTGGCAGGACCGGCAGTGCTGCTGGACATACTCTCGGCAGGACCGGCAGTGCCGCTGGACATACTCTCGGCAGGACCGGCAGTGCCACTGGTGCCTTCATGCACATGCTCCGCCTCCTGCTCCATCTGTCCGGCCGGTAGCTGTGGCTGCAGACAGCAGACTGATCCACACGGATACGTCAGTCTTCGTTTCTTCTGTCTTCATCTGTGTGGTGGGGGTGGACACTCAGGGGTCAGGTGTCTCGCCCAGCAATCGAAGTGAAGCAACTGCCCCGTAAAGAAATTGTCGCTTTTAATTTGGTCCCTGAGCTCGGGCCGGATTGGAGGGTCGGGCTTTCCTTGGAGCTCCGTTTCCCCGTTAAGCTTCACCCCGCTCTTACAGCTGGCCCAGGTGAATTCCAGCTGGCCACCCATGTTAGGGGCAGAGCAGGCGCTAATCGCAGTTAACAGGGCACTAGGACCCCCAGAAGTCAATCTGTAGGCTGGGTCTGGAGTAGCTTGCCTATTGGGGCTGCTGGAGAACCCTCCCCGAAGGTGCTGAGCCATGTATGACGGTTCTGTGATGTGTTTTTTTTTTTTTTCTGGGGTGGTACTGGGGTCTCCCATGTGTTTGTTTAGGTAATTAAGTTGAACATTGTATGTTTGAGTGTGTGCACCCTGGTATTCTGCTCAGGGTGTCCCCAGCCTTGTACGTCCTAGGATAGTCTCCAGGCTCCTGGAGGGATGGAGGGATGGGGTCCCAGTGACTGATCACATCTCTGCTTACTCTGCCTAGGTCTGGATCCAGTTACCTCATTGTTTGTGGCTCCAGCAAAGCCTGCCCCGGGATCAGTGACCCAGCCCACCCCACAACCAAAGAGGAGAGCCACTGAGGACGAGCTGGACCCCACCTGTGCAGCCGCCACGCTGCGGATGCTCAAACAGCGCCTCCTCTCTGACCAGGCTGCCGGGTAACATGCCCTGCCGCCGCGGCCGGTCACCCCCTCACATGTGCATGTGGCTCCTGTCCCTCCATGCACATTGGAGTATGAGGCCTGTGTAGCTGTTGACTGAGGTCCACGTCCTTCTTGGTGAGACACAGTCCTGTTCGTGATCCTGTCCCCTGGTGATCAGAGTCAGTTTTATTGTCCTTCTAAACGAGGTAGCAAGCTCACTTAACACACACAGTAATTGTTTTAAAAATACAGTGAATTTGTATGAATTACACAAGCTTATAAAATAGTTGAACGGTTAGTGTCGGCAATGTTCTTACTGAGATGATGGCATGTCTTCTATTTCCTGTAGCCCCAGCAGCTCCCAGGGTGCCAGTGAAGGGGCGGAGACCACAAGTGAGGCCGCAAAGCAGGACGCGGACAGGGAGCGCGCCCCCGTTGTCCCGTTTGACGTGGACCTCTATTACTGGGGACAGGAGCAGCCCACTGCCGGCAAAATATTCAAGTACTGTTTCTCTGAACATAACCTCCCAGTACTATATCACTAAACTAAACTGCATTCCAAACCTCTCTATCCTCTTCCCTTACTAATCCCACAGTACTGTATCACTAACCCCCTGGTACTGCATCCCAAACCTCTCTGTCCTCTACCCTTACTAATCCCACAGTACTGTATCACTAACCCCCTGGTACTGCATCCCAAACCTCTCTATCTTCTGCCCTTACTAATCACACAGTACGGTATCACTAAACCACTGTTACTGCATCCCAAACCTCTCTATCCTCTGCCCTTACTAATCACACAGTACGGCATCACTAAACCACTGTTACTGCATCCCAAACCTCTCTATCCTCTGCCCTTACTAATCCCTCAATTTTCTATCCCTAACTGCATTTGTCGCAGATTTTTTTCCTTCCTGCAGATTTGGTAGGGTTGAGTTTCAGTTGCAGTGTCTATATTTATAGCCACTAGAGGGCAACATTGTCTATTCAGAAATATGTAATGGATTCCAACTGGTGACATCAGGAATAAACTAATCAAGTTAGCAGTGGCATGTCATTATATTTATAGGTATTAACACATTAAATCCCTCTGTCAATACAGATAAGTGTATTATAAGGATTATAGGATATGTTGTGTAGAGGAGTTATTTGTGTTGGGTAATAGTTAGGTTGTATCCTTATCCACAGGTGTATTGTCATTCTTCTATAAAGGTGTCAGCGGGTGTATTTATGGCCCTGAACACTCCGTCATCGTGCTCTGTCCTCTGCATCTCCTCCCAGGAACATCTCCCAGCACCAGTTCTGGATTCCCCACGAGATTCAGGAGGAGGTGGAGAACAAAGAGCTTTCGGCCCAGATGAAGTCCCGGTTCATCACCTTCGCAGGCAGCTTCCAGCCCGTCTCGCATAAGTGCCGGACGCCCATGCCCAGTGGGAGCCTGTGCGAGAGGCAGGACCGCGTGAAGGTGAGGCCCCCAAGCCAGCGCCCCACTCCGCGACACCCGCGCTACAGACTCCCGGCCGCGGACTCCGATATGTTCACACCAGGCCTTTTCATTGGTTGTAGTGGGAAAATCTGCGTTTGACTCTATAGTGTCACATAAAAATCACATCGCAGATGTACCTGGTTAGAAAGCCAACACCAGTCCTGAGTGAAATAATAATGGAGATATCCTCCAAGGAGATTCGTTACCCTGGAGACTGGTTTTAATCGGGTCGTTCTTACAGTGTGGTCAGATGAATCATGACAGCTAAACGACCGTATGAGATGTCTGGCTATCATCCACACTCCACGATCTTTTCTGAATTTTAATTGCCATTACTTGGAATATAAAGTTTTTATGTATGTATATAATATACATATAATTTTACAATGATAGCAGTGCAATTATTCTGAGGATTTTAATAACGTCAAATTCATTATTTTTTTTTTACCTAGCTGGGCAGCTAGCTATCTTTATTTGATAAACAGACTTATGATAATCCCTGTCATGTTTATCTGTTTGCCTCCTTACTAAGTAGTGTTTTGACATATAACATGAATCTTGTTTAGGCTCAAAACTGTTAGTATTTTGATCAGTTTGTGAATGATCCTGTTTAGCTTGTCTGGACCAAGGTGCCAGCTGCACACCATGATGTACAGACACCCAGAGCTGACCAGTTTACTCCTGGGCTCAGTGTACAACATTTCAGTTTATTACGGCTATACTTCAGGTTGACCAGTGGTAACATTTATTACCACAACATATCTTCTGATTGTTTGATCTGATTGTGACAGGTCTACATATGAACTTCCAATGTCTTCGGCACAACAGCCTAGCACTAACGGACTAGTCCAGGTTTAACTGACTTTGCTTGGTGTCTTCAAGGCTAATGCAGTTTGAGTGTGATATTCAGATGTGCATGTTAATTAATTGATTATGGTTAATTGAACATGCATGGAAAAGTTATTTGGATTTTTACAACATTATTGTTGAAATACACAGTCCTGAAAAAGGGACGTTTCTTTTTTTGCTGAGTATATTTACTCTGCGTATCATCAACCAGGGTGTTTTTTTTAACATAACACAATTGGATGGGATGGGATGGGATGGGATGGGAAGGGATGGGACGGATGGACAGACGGACGGATGGACAGACGGATGGATGGACAAACAGACATTAATTATAGTTGCTTGGGGGTCTAATCAGCCTTTCTCCTTGCAGTGTCCTTTTCACGGGGTGATTGTTCCTCGGGACGAGCTGGGGAGGCCTGTCAATCCGGCGGACGCGGCCCGTCTGGAAGAGGAGAGGATGAAGCGTGTGGAGGAGCAGCCAGGTAAAACCTCCTTCCTGCTGCTGTTCTTCTGCACTCTGGCCATTTATAATTTAAGAACATTCTGGAAACACAGAATGTAATGGACAGGGTTAGGGTTTAAAAACATCACCAGAGCACTGCAGAGGCTGTTTGGGAAATGAACTGAAAATTGTACCCTTGGTTTGTATTACCTCCCACAGTTTTGCTTTGGAGAAGAGCATCTATTTTTTTTTTTTTTTTTTTTTTAAAGCTTCATGATCAAATATTTTTCCGGTTTCTATTTGGCAAAAATGTACTTTTGCGTGTTGTTGCTGTTATCGCCGATCGGAAGCCCATATCCCAACCAGATCATGCAACATCAGCTGCGCGCTCACTGCGCTCCCACACAGACGTGAAGAAATCGAATGTAACCGATAAGCAAAATAAATGCAAACCACAATCACATCATTAAAAAGTAGCGGAGCTTGTAATCTCTATCCAGGTGATATTAAAATCATCTGTTCCCTATGTTTGTCTAACTAGTACCACAGTTTAATTTATCCTTCCCTCGCTAGTTTAGATATTTTATATTATCTCTGAGATTTACTTGTTTTTTTTGTTTTTGTTTATTATTGCTCAAAATAATGGTTGTGCACAAATATCGCTAGCTGGTTTTTTGTCCTTCTCCATGCAGGAAACCTGAATAGGTTTTTGTGAAGTTTAAGAGATCTTATCCTCTGTGGGCAAAGGATGAGGACAGTGAATTGTGGGCTGGTTAATGTGGCTAGGCTGTAGGCCTTGTGTTTGGGTTAGATTTGTCAAGGAAGCGTGAACTCGTTAGACTCAATGTTGAATAAGACCCTGTTCATATAGCACAAGTCATATAGTAAATATAGAGGGAGCATTTTTGAATGCCTCATTTGACAGTGTCTCAGGGTCAGAGTTTAAGTCCACTGGATTCTGCTATATGTACGAAAGCAGCCAGAGTAAATTGTGTGGAAAATGCCTTTTGACTCCTCTTTCGTGTCTTAACCGCAGCCGAGTCAGGCTAACAGGCTGTGAATTTCAAAAAAGCAGGGGATTTTCAAGATAGCATGACACCCAAGTTGACAATAACATAGGTGGTACTTAGACAGGTGACAGAAGGATCCCCAAAGATCACATCTGTACAAGGCTGGGAATGAGTTGGGTCTTCATGTTCGTTGAAATCTCATTAATAAGTGTCAGTGTTTGACAGACCACAAAAATTCACTAGTGTATGTGTTTATAACATGCACATTATGGTTGGGTAATGAGAACTGTATTATGTCAGAATTGTGCACATTTTTCATTCATTTACTTGACAGTTATGACATGATATTAATTTTAAGACATATAATTATACTGTATTAATTAAAGCGCAGACATACAGGGATGCTTTAAAGCACGTTTTACATGCGTAAACGGACAGTGACGACCCCCCACCGCTGACTGAGGAGCCGTTTCAGGCCTAAATGTGTCCTGCTGGGAGGGGCCAGTCCCCGATGTGGAGCCCCTCCCACACCAGCACATGTGATGCTGCAGTGATCCAGTCTCGACCTGCAGTCCCATCACTACGGTGGCGAAAACCACCAGCTTAGTCCAGAAAAAGACGCATTGAAGAATGACCAGTTATGAAAACTGTGGAGATGGGGGGGGGGGGATTGCTGGGTCTCTATGCTCCTGTGGCTTGTTAACAAACAGGTATCAGGGCAGGCTAACGGGGGGGGGGGGGGGGGGGGGACTGTTGACCAGTGGCTTGTGAAATAGCATCTTTTGTGAGTGTGGTATTGATCTGGCAGCCTGCCCCTGCCCTCTGGCCGCCGGCCACCGGCCCCCCAAGCTCTCCCCCCCCCCCAGGCTCTCTCCCCCCCAGCCGCCCACCGGCCGCTCTGGCCCGTCAGGCTGTTCTCCCGCTTACCGTCGTATTGATTTCTCCTCAGAAGCTCTTAAATTGTTTCTTTATTTTGCTCAAACACACATTTTGTCTCTGGCCAGCCCTCCAGCCCACCCAGACGTGCCGGCTGGCCTCGCCGGCATAGCCGGGCCCTTCCTGGCTAATCTGGGATTACCGACTGCCTCCCAGGCCGCCTGCCGCTCCTCGTTCCATCACAGGGACCCTGACTGCAAGCCAAGCCAAGCCAAGCCCTGCGTGAAGCATGAGCCTATTTTATATCACGCAGTCCAGGCCATTTACCCGCTGCGTTCTTACTCAAGCAGTCCTTTAAAATGTACTTTTATTATCGTTGTTTAATTACCACACAGATAAACGGTATAGCAACTGCAAGATATCGGATGCAGTGTTTTATTTTTTACTTTTGTCGTAGTAATTATATGGGTATTGTTAAGAGGACTGTTTTGGAAATCGGAGTCTGCTTTGTTCACAGAAAAGAGTTTCTTAAAGGCATGCAGTGCATATTTTCATCAGCTGCATTCAAATGGAAATTATCCTCTTATTATCCCCCTAAATAAGCAATCCTTTTTGATTACTTTGTAGGGCTCAGTAGTTTCTCTTGGAACATACTGGAATGTCTTCGATGCGAGGAGTTTATAAAAATGGCAGAAGAATCAATACTGAAAACTGTGCAGGTTTTCTATAAAATCGGCCAATTGGTTAACAGATGGACGTGATGGTGAGTCTCTGGGGATCACTCAAAATGATATTACGGCAGCTGTTCAATTAACGTCTTCATTAGCGGCCAGCAGAAATACCGCCCCCCACCTGATGGGGGCTGCTGGAGTGGCTTCTTTCATGAAATGTGACAGAATAGCGTTTTAATCCTCTTGTCTAAATAATTCTGAAGAGTGTTACGGCAGTAAGGGCAAAGGTCAACTGACTGACTGTCAGGGACACCAAAACTGCGGGCTGCCTGGGGACCTACATTAATATGAATTAATAATAAAAGTAAAAAAAAAAATTGTTACCCCTCTGCTAATCAAACCCATCATGTTGTATGATGCTAAAAATGAGATTTGACAGACTTCTCAGCTGCTATACTGTTCAGTATTATACAACTCCTGTACGCTTCTTTATATTCATTAAAAATTACACAGAAATATGCATGAAGAATAACCTGTACAGACACATGTATTTACATTGGTTTCAGCAGCATAGAAAGTACCAGAGAGTGTAGGTCAATTTTGTCTTGTGCTCTGGACAGCGGAAAGCTGAGCATTATGGGTAGCGGTGGGGCTGCCCTTCGTGATGGCTTCTGCCCCATTTATTCTCTCCATCTGGTGGGGGCAGAGCCACAGCTGTGTGTGCAGCGTGTGGGCCGTGCTGCTCTGACGCGGTGAGTGGAGGGGGCAGTTGACTGATATGTGAGTCTACTTGAGGGGTGGGGGGGGGGGGGGCTTGCCCAGCTTAGCTTTATAATAACTCCACTCTGATCACACAGCTGGGAATGAGGCCCAACAAAAGCCAGGCCTTAAGGAAGGGGATCACAGGCCGCTTGTAATTAGGGGATTGCATTTTGGCCCCTGCCCCAGGGGGATCGAAACATCTCCCCAAATTAATTTGTAACTAATATCAGTGCCCCCCATTTTGTAAACAAAAAGGCGGATGAGAGGTGATTGATAAAGCCAGATGTTTGTCAGAACCGGGGTTTTCGTTTCTTTATTTATTAGCACAGTGGTAAATGAAATCAAATACAGTCATGAGCCGCATAACGACATTTTGGTCAGCAATGGCCTGTATGTATGATGGTGGCCCCACATGATTATAAACAGGCTGCCTGACGACATTGCAGCCATCATACCATCGTAGCACGACGCATTACTTGCGTGTTTGTGGTGATGCTGGTGTAAACAAACCTACTGCTCTGCCAGTCGTACAAAAGGGTAGGACATACAATTATGTGCAGTACAAAATACTCAATAATGATGATAACTATACTACTGGTTTATGATTTACCATACTCTGCTTATAAACAATTTACTATAGCCTTGATGTGTAGTTGGCTGTTCCATCTAGATCTGTGTAAGTACAGTCTATGATGATCGCACAACGATAAAATCACTTAATGTTGCAGTTCTCAGAATGTATCCCTGTCGTTAAGCAATACTGTCTTTCAACGGAATTAGCAGGATGACCATCGAAATGTTCCTGAAAGCTGTTTTCCTTCATTTTACTCCCGGCTTCGTTGCATCCTTGAGTTTGCCAGTAGATACTAAATTGCTGCAGAGGTTTTAGTTCTTGAACGGTTCAGGTCGGCTGCCGTGCTGGTTTCAAAGGTTCTGGGCTTTCAGGAGCTGATAGGCAAGGAAGATCGGGGCGTGACTGTCGGTGTGTTTACACCTGCCGTCTCGCGTTGCTAACGCGCTAATGCTCCTTCCGGTGCAGACTGGCGAGACCGGGAGCTGATGCGAGAGATTGAGGCTGCCACAGGAGAGGATCTGGGCTCCTCCAGGTTCTACGGGAAGGGCAAGAAAGGGTCCAAGGGCAAAGGCAAGAAGAGGAAGTACCCCAACCTGACAGACCTGAAGCAGAGCGCAAACACGTCTCGCTCCAGGCTTGAGAGAAAGGTCTTCAACAAGTGAGTACCGAACTTCATAGCTGTGGGTAAAAAAATGACTAATGTCAGATTACCTGGCCTGAGAGAAGAATCATTAAAATCCCTATACTGTAATATGTATATATATCTCACACCTGTTTGAGATGGGATTCCTTTGCTGCAGTGGGAATATAAGCTTATGTTGGAGAATATGTTACAGTGCTGTAGGTATTGATTTTGTATTTGACCGTCTTGTATGCTAGGGGGATGGAAAGGTTGCCGCCTCACTCCTCAGAGAGATGTCTTTATGAGGGAGAGCGATCACGTTGAGCCGTGGGGGCACGGGGGGGACACCCAGGCGACTTCTCTGAGCCAGAAGCTAATTCTGAAATTCTTAGGACCTTAGCCTCTGAAGACCAGGCCTGTAGAATCTCATTAGAGCGATACAAACTCTATCCATCTTTTTTCTGCCGTTTTTCTCCCATCCTGTGCAGGAGCTCCATGAGACGAGTCACAGAAGCCATGAATCGAATGGACCAAAGGAAGCACGAAAAGTTTGCCAACCAGTTCAACTACGCCTTGAATTAAGCTTCAGTTCAACTACGCCTTGAATTAAGCTTCAGTTCAACTACGCCTTGAATTAAGCTTCAGTTCAACTACGCCTTGAATTAAGCTTCAGTTCAGCTACGCCTTGAATTAAGCTTCAGCCGTGTTGGTCTTCAAACGGACAGGATTTATAAATGAACTCGGTTGATGCTGCACGTCTAAGTTGTAGCAAATATCGAAGTCGATAATTTGAATCATTATCCTTACCTGCAGTAATAGACGTTTTATATGAATTAATGACACATCTTTGATTATCATGTATTTTCCTGTGTTAGGTTCTTGATTTAAATGTGAAATGTTTTGACCTTTTCTGATTTTTGTGATGGATAAAGAGATTTTGTAACATTCTTTGTCCTTTGTCTGTTGACTTTGAAAGCTTGTTTGTAAACAACTCTTCACTGAAATTATCATCCCAGCCCTGCTGTAGTATGCTATGGTGCTATAAGTAAGCGAGACGTGATATTTCATTAATTAAGGTAGTCTGAATACCCTGCAGATCAACTGTGTTGCACTATTAATCAAGCATGTGTAATTTGCCATCCATCAGTAAGAGGAAGTAACTTGTATAAATGGAACTTAATTATTATTATTTATTACTATAATTATTATTTATTCATGTTTTGACTGAACTCCAGGAGCAATAAGTAGAGATATAGATATTTATTTTCAAACCGGTTAGTAACTACAACCGAGCATCAGTATTTTGAAACATAGATTATACCCAATAACTTCACAAAAAAGTTTCACGGATCTATTTTTCTTTGAATGTCCATTGCGTAGCTGTTTACTGTTACACAAAGTCTACCATAGTCATTATTGTTAAGGTCTTTGTAGCAGATTATCACTGACTGAGTAAAACACCATGCGAGTAGGGAAATGTAGCAACCAACCATGTCAAGTTCTGTGAATCTAACAGAGAAAGTGAAAGAAAGTACATCAGCTGTCATGCACCCAACAGAGGAGATGGGGGACATTTACTGTAACGCAACGTGTTAATGGACGTAGTAATCAAAACGCAGTTGGCTAATGCACGTCATATGCAAGAATAAAATTTTACTTGATATTTTCACAGTTTCTAAACAAGGTGACCCGTCAAATATATCGTTTTATTTACATGAAGTTGAAAATGTTGACACAAAGTTGAAATGTGTACATGTTAGGTTAGTTGATTAGGTAAATTTCTTTGGATGACTGCATACATCAGTTTTAATAGCCTAGTTGGCCAGCTGAATTTTTAAATCAGCTTACTTGCTTATAATGAATGGGCAGAGCTGGTTTTCCTTCGTTAGTATAAACCAAGACTAATGGAATCTTGCTTATAATGGTTGTAAACAATAAACTCCGTTGAATTAAGGGTGGGTGGTTCACCTTGACATTTCTACCTGCAGCCAAAGCAGTTCATCTTGAAACTTACTCCCACGTTTCCCAGCCTAATCAGTTACTGGTTGTTATTCCTGTGATCTGGGGTGTCGGAGGGACACGGATACCCCGGCAGATCCAGCGGGCCCATCACTTGATAGAGCACCATCAATATAAAAAATTATACATAAAACTGGGCGGAGGGTAGAGTCCTGCCGGTTATTATCTAGTGCTGCGCATTTAAATGGCAACGCGATCAGCGCCTAAGACGCTCAGCCCGTGCTGCCGCTGTAATGTTGCATGGGCGCAGGCCACTTCAGACTTTCTCTTCACTAGGTAATTACGGTAAATGCCGCTTTTAACAGACGCTTAATTCCCCTGTACACATGCGATCCCTCAGCTAACCTATAGAAGACTAACGACCAGACATTCCACGTATTTTCAAAAAGTAATATATATATATATATATATATATATATATATATATATATATATATATATATATATATATATATATATATATATGAAGACTTTGGGACAGGACAGCGCTTCCGTTTTGTGTTAGATGATCTTAAAAGTCGGTCACGTGGCTATTTCTCTTTGTCTTGCGGTCATCTGGGTGTTTTAGCAGCCGCAGTAATTATAATCACGTGATGCACAAACTGCTGCCACCGTGCAGCCGCGCATCAGGCGTGCTGTTAAATCCTTTAAAAATCAATTTTGCGTTCAGTCATTTGGAGGTGTGTCTAGTATTATTACTATATTTCGAAAATATGCGGTATGTAAATGGTTTTTATCTAAAAACTTATTTTTAAATGAGCTTGAGAATGAGTGTAAGGCGATGCTGCTGTGAAATAAACGATAATGCACTTAGGATGCAGTCTATTTCAAAAACTATTAGGATGTTCTGCTTTTCATTCGGGAAGCGCAAAGAAACATGGTATAGAAATGCATCTATAGAGATAACTAGCGAATATGAACTCCAGCCTGTATTAGAATTGTTTAGGGGTTTGCGTGGTTTTCCAGCTTGAAGCTGTGATGTGTGTTTCTTGCAGTGATTCCTCTTGCCAGTAGTTTTAATTATTCCTTGTCACTTTGCCCATCTTCATAAAGAGACTCCATCAAATATATTTTCGCTTGTATGTAAATGATGACTGAATTTTATCGTGCTTAAAATCTGTCATTAACCACGTACACCCTTCGGTATCCGCCAGGAATAACCTCTAGCGAGCTGTTGCATGAGGTAATTAATAATTTGTTTTTAAATTAACAAATAATTTAAAAATACGTTTGACAGTGTATTTCGCCGTTATAGACATTAATAAAATACATTTGTGTCTGACCTCGGGGGGTGGGGGGGCGGATTGTAAAGACAACTTTGTACCTATCACGTCTATTAAAATCATGAACAGTTAAATAACTAGATGAGCACTGGGCGTCGATATCGCACTGGTAATAGATGTCCTCAGGCTTTTGAAAGTGAATGGGGCTTGTTCGTTCCTATAAAGGAAAACTTTTAAATCCCAGAAATTATTTTTTCCCTTTTTTTTAAAATGTGCGTGTTTCAAGTGTTGGAAATGCCTGGTATGTAAACCTGAAACTATGCCCTCTCTTACTCATTTATATATCTGCATTCTCTATTGGTAGTCTTACTTACTATTTTGAAAATCACATAATTTGATGAAGTTGCGACTCCTACAAGCCAACATACTTAAATGGTATAATTGTACTGGTTAACAGCGTATGCCCTCAATTTGAAAAATGATAAAATGTGTAAGTTGTACAATGTTTCAGGTACGTCCACAATGGGCAAATATTTTAGCGACCATTTCCCATGTATAGCGTCATGTTTCTTGTAGTAAATAGTTATTCAGGAGATCACAGCTTGGATACATTCTTTATATCAGTAAATACAACAGGCGGCCACAAACAAAACAGCATCTGAACAACAACTAATTTATCTATAATTATTCTATTTCTACAATTGTAAATGTAATCCAACCTTAAATTATCTGGAATCCGTTGTATAGTTAATAGTATCTCGTCGTTTTTTTTATAAATTATCTACGGGCCGTTTTCCATTATTCGAAACTAAAACATTTTCTTCCGGATATGTTTTTTTTTTTTTTTACATTTTTAATTCTGTGTAAAGTGAAATAGGACATTGGCACAAATATGGCACATTTTTGTTGACTGCAATAAATCGTTTATTTACCACTATAGCTTTTCTCGTGCACGTGTTTGTATTGGGCCTATTAATTTAAACTTTAAGAAAACGTATGTGACTTTAATAGTATGAGTACATAGACATATGAAATCACATTAATATTTTTACCACTTTCAAAGTTACTTGTGGTCATTTTAGTCAGACAGGTGACGAATACGAATAAATTCATACGGGAAATAATACCACGTGTTTGCTTACAACATATTAACCGGTTTATTTATTCAATGTTGCCTCTTTGTATAAGTGCTCTTCTGGTCAATATCTATTATGAGTCACTTTATTTTACAATAAATAATTTAAAAATTCGTCAGTATATAATAAGCAATATACATAAGATTGACACGTGCCTCGTTTTTTTTCAGGTGACACAACAAAGTCGTCGTTAAGTGACACTCCAACATTTGCAGAATTTCGCTACAGTCAGTTCGCTTACATCCTTCTGTGGAGAATCCAAAATGAAATTAAAAGCCTACGACACAGAATATAATAAATGTTTGATAGCGTGGGAATTAATTTGGCAAACTTAAATTTTAAAATAACTTTACATTTTTCCTACTAATCGTAAACAGTTTGATTAAACAATACTTATACGTATTATAAGCCATTCCAGATGAAAAATGTTGTGCCTTCCTAAATGGCATGAATATTTTTTTTCAGAATATACCTGTTTTAACCATTCCACTTTTCTAATCTTTTAAAAAATGCATTCAGATGTGTGACTGATGACTTACATACGTATCACCGTTAATTAAATATACACGCGTCTATGTGGCTCAAAGACAAAAAAAAATACAATTTAACAAAATTAAAATCAAATTAACTTACAGATACAAAAACATATGTAATTAGTTTGTAGCCATTAATAGTCCATAAGAGACACGACAAACTAAACGAAACATTTGTCGGGAAGACACTAAACTTCATGAACATCTTCAGCATTAGATGCATTTGTCCATTAGATGCATTGAAACATAGTCCGAAAAGTTCTGTTCTTTTAATTTTTTCCACAATGATCCAAAACATTCTTCACGCTTTCATTGATTTTTTTTTTAATCGGCGGATTTTTACAACTAACAGACAAACAAGTCTGGTTTTGTATAAAACAGGCGTACTTCCAACTTTGTTATCGTCTTTACAAATGCGGGGTGTAAAATGCGTGCCCCCCGTAAGTCTGGGATCCTAAGACGAAAGGTGACAGGACAGCGGGACTGGGCAGAAAGGGTAGCTGTGTGGCACACACTAGTCCTCCGGGCGCATGACCCGGGTAGCCTGCGTGCATTGACAGATGGCCGGTCATGGGGGGAGATGGACTCAGAGGACTGAGGTTTCCGAGTCCATTGCCCGGACCGTTCGGACCCCCGCCGCCGCCACCGGTAGGAGCGCTAGTATCCGCCCCAGGATTCTGCTTCTTCCATTTGGTCCGACGATTCTGAAACCAGATCTTCACTTGGGTTTCTGTTAAACTGAGTGACAGCGCCAAATTGAGCCTTTCACACACGGACAGGTACCTAGTGGACTTAAATTTGTTTTCCAGAGCCACAAGTTGTTCGTAGGTAAAGGCGGTCCGGGCTCTTCGGGGTTTGCCCGATTTGGAATCAGAGCCTGATCGCTTCCTTTTCGGTTTGGCTTGCTGGTTCTGGCCGCTCTGTTGATTCTGCTGTGCGGTGGGACTGGAACTCCGGGTGCCCGGTTCGTCCTCCTCATGGTGACACAGCTCAGAGTCCGCATTGCCTGCAAGACCAGCGCTACTCTCCTCACTGCAGAGCTCGTCCTGAGTCTCGCTGTCGGGACTTCTGCTGTAGTCGTTCTCGCATTCGTCCGTTTTGAAGGCGTACCCGTCTTCTGGGGGGAAACCAGGTAACAACAGCACATGAATTATTAAAAATGTATGTATCAGCAAATCATTGTGCGAACATTTCCAAACTACGAGATATGTGATTTTAACTATATTGTAGGGCTAAAAAGTACAAAAAGAACTACTTCACTTACTTTCCCTTTCTAAATATTTAGCTTCATCCAAAAATACAGGAGTGAGACATAATCAAAATAGAAAAAAGTTAATATCTTATGTTACCTAATATAGGCTAATATAAAGTATAATAGCTGCAACTTCATGGTGTCTTCATTCTATTTTAAATCCATGCAAAGGATGTATTTGTCACAGCACAATATGCTCTTAATATATGTATATATTCCATAATACCGTAAGCTTAGTAATCCTTAAAAATAATTATAGTAAATATATATATAGGCGTATATATAATATAGCCTGATATTTTTTTTTTTCTAAATGGATTCCGCCACGTTATTAAAATGTATTGCAAAAATATTTCAACCTGAAGTAAGTTTTTTTCCTCATTTCATGTAGGCCTATGCGTCTAAGACGTGTATAAACGGTTTCCGCATTTGTGAAATGTAAATGCGAAATTTACATCCTTAATATGGATAGGATTTGTTATTTTAAGTTGTAAATAAAGCAATCCCAATTAATTCCTCAATTTACCACTAAATCGACTGTACGTAGACTGTTGTAATTGTTGTATTCTTTTCCCCCTCATACCCTTGACTTGATTTTAACATTTAATACACCATAGAAAAACTTCGCAGAAAGTCAGAAGTCTGAATTTCTGTTATTATTGGGTAGTCTATGTAGCTATATACATCTATCGCTTCGATTTTTGAAAACCCCAATTTAGCATAAAAGTATTCCAAATGTCTTCTTTCCTGGTAAAGGGAAAAGCAGTATTGAAAATGACTTAGTTTTGATTTTGAACGAGACGGGAAAAGCAATCTCACGTCTCTTTGGAAAGCAGACAACCTTCGATCAATAACCTTCCTTAATAAGTATAATAGGTTTTAATCGAGTAATTATCTGAATTTTGACCCTATAATTTAGATGTTGGAGGGGAGTTTGCAAGGTGCCTGAAAGAGATACGCACAATTCGATAATAGGATATCGACCAGGCCGTCCTACATGTCTCTTTAGGGCGATTTCACTCATTATCGTGCCTCTTTAACGCTGCTAAGCACATTTTACCTTAAATGTAATCGAAAGAATTTAATTGTTTTTTTTTTGTTTTTTTTTTTTACCAGCGTCTTTCTCACAATTAGTCTGTTTTGTGCATGAAGACGAACCGAAAGGGAGGCAAACCAAATTCACTCACGTCAGCATCAAAGCTTCCCAAATGATGCCGGCTCATTTGCATAAAATAATATTTTGTACAGCTTAGCATCTGGAAAGAGTAGACTACATTCGTTTGACAAACATTTATTTATTGTATAACGTGTGCTGTTTAATGTTTATCATTACTGTTTTATTTCAAAGGTATATTTAACCTCAGTAGTGTTTTGATAACACAGTCAGTCAACTTATTTAAAAAATCTCTCAGCTGTAAGATGTGTTTAGTCTATTAGATGCACCAAAAAAGACAAGTTAGAAGGAAATACTTGGCATGCAAAACTAATTTGACATAACAACTTGTTTTTTTTCATACGTGTTTTCGATTTTTTTTAAGTCTTGAATTTTCGTTTGCAAGTATGATGGTATAGTTACAGGAAACGTAATAGACAACTGGGCATTGCATCATAAGAACGCAGTGTGAACAAATCTTATTTTTAGGAAGTTTGTTAATTATTTATGTTCGGTAATATCTTTATGCTAATTCTGTAATAACTTCAGATATTTTATTATTAACTTGTTGCTTTACTGTATGTTTTCTAAAATTACGTAGCATATAAAACTGTATTAATTCACTATTAAAGAAGAGGCTATAGATCTATTTTAGGCCTACTTTAAAAAAATAACTTCCTGCTTTGTTTGAATTTGTAAAGGAAACTAACATTAAAACAGAACTCATTGTTCAATCTTTTATCATTTTTTTCGTGTATACTTTTCTCCTGACTTGCATTAGTCACATACAAACATTTTCAGCTGAAGGCTTTCTTGCGTTTAATATCGACGTGCAAGGTTTTTTTAAAATACAACGTGACATTCTCGGGAAAACCGATTTATTCGCATTTTAAGATAAATTTAATAATCACACTTTTAAATAGAAAATCAGCCAATCGAACATGAATTCTGATTAAATTAGTACCACAAACGGTTCAAATGCAAAAGCTTCACTTACTTAATAATGCTGTTGGCTTTTTACAACTCTCATAGTCTTCCGCGTATGATTTTGGATCAATCGCAATAGCTGAATCTTCGTTAACTCTGTTCTCTGTCCCGATTGAGTAGGTGCTGCCTGTCCGGTTCGGCTGTTGCCTTTTACTCGTAAATTTATTTGGGTCCAAAATGTCCAGAACAGAGAAGGAGGTTGTCCGATGAACGGTTGGGGGAACGACCACGACTGGCTCCTGTCTAGGCGAGTTTTCTCGACTGTCCGCTGTGAGCCTGTCTCTGCTCGCAGGGCAGGAGAAGACCGACAGCTCGCTGGCAGACAGCCGCTTCTCACCGTGGCTGTCCATGCTCTCAGAGGCGGCCACCACCACAGCGGTCTGGGAAGCCACACCGGTCGCCTGAGGAACAATGGAGATGTCACCCAACTGAACCTTGTCCCGATTCATGGCTCCCTACCAGATGGTAGAGCAATCTTCTGGACAGTTGCGAATTTAATTACTGATCAAAGAAACGGCGACCGTCTCTACAATCTAAAAAGAATTAAAAGGACAATAAAACATATGAGGGTATATTTAAAAAAGAAATTCAGAAAATCAGCTATGCAATACAATACTTGTGCAGAGCTATGGATCTTTGTCGAATCCTCGTGAAGTAGTAGCAGAGATCCCCGGCAAAACCAGGAGGTGGTGGTCCACTGCTGGATGCTGATCTCCCCTGCTCCACACCTTTTTTGAGTTTTAACAGTCCCCTCAGGACCTTACACCATTTATGTCCCTACGGCGTGTCCCCCTCCCCGAACGGGCGCGCACACACACACACACACACACACACACACACGTGCACACGCACACAGACGGCGCCTTATTTATGCATTCATATTCAACGGCGGATTGTAATTGGCTACAAATTAATCCCGTGCTTCTAATAGCCTGTAATCTCCGTCCGTGAGCGGGAGAGGGAGCACGTCGGAGCGGAGAGTGAGGGATGATGTACTTTATGATATACTTAGCTGTCAGCTCTGTTTCAGCGGAACTCCACTCGACTGGAAAGCATCTAAATAGGCTTATTTTTTCCCTGCCTCTTTCGTTTCTGGACGGGGGTCAAAAGGGGGTGCGATTGTGATAATGACGGTAGTCTCTTTAAATAATTACACAGCGACTGAACCCCACGTTTGCTTTAAAAAATATTTAAGTGTTTTATATCAAGCTCTACGTTTGCTGTCTTTTGATTTTATAGCACTTTACAGGCCAATAAAGTAACGCAAATGGAAAAATGTTTTATTTTGCCAAGGATAATTATTACTAATATCAACATATATTCACATCTCAGAATTTTAGTTTTCCTTTAGACAATTTTTCAAAGCCAATATAAATACTTATTTCAATGCCTATTAATCATTTAGCGTCCTCAAGATATTAGTATTTTCGGGTATTACATAAATATTATCTTTTTTGGGGGGGGGGGGGGTGGTGCTCGGTATAACTTTTTAGTTAAATATTGATTTTTAAAATTGATATGTCGCCATCAATCTTGTTAATTATTTAATTGCATCGTTTCATGTTGAATTTTAGTTTTTCTCTGTTTCACAGTTAAGCGGTAATAGTAAAAACGGGAAGCGAATCAAAGCTCATTTAACGAAAAAGGCGAAACAAAATGAGATTATTTTTTCCTTTTATATAGGGCGAGTGACAAATACAAGGACGGGTCTTTTGCAATTACCGCGGGCAATGATCCTTTAGAAAGAAGAAATTAAAAGTTGGAGAAAATAATCGGTAAAACAATCAGCTGTAATTTTGGTTTGGGGTGAACATGATTAGCCCATCAGAGGGCTGAACCCCAGGGAGGGAGACAGCTCGTGCACTGGGAACCCAACGGCAGCAGCCGCGGCGTCTAATCTGTAATGTAATAGCTATTAGATTTGAATCAGGCTCCATAAGTGTCCTTAGTTACAATGCCTTTAATGGCTTTTCTTCACCATTTTTATATTCATTTTTGCTGTGTTTAAATATCATGCCTTGTTTAAATATTTTGGCAATAAATATGTAATTGCCTTGGGTAACTGGATGAGTCCATGCTTTCGCGCCACCCTCGTTGAAAAAATTTATAGAATACTTGCCAAAATTTGTCATGAAAACATAAAGAAAACACGTGTTTATTATACACAGCTAAAGTATATCCACTGTTGATATAGATTGTGCATTTAAGTTAAATTTTAATATTCTAAAACTTAAGTGACTACATACCGCAAACTGATAGGCCTATGTCATGTAACTAAAGATAAAATTTGAAATTATTTTATTTGAATAGCTCTAATTTTTAACCTTTTAAAGTCTATTCTTTGACGTATGTGTAAAACACGTAAGAAAACACGTCATGCAAATGATTATAATACGGTGTATTAATAGTAATAATAATAATTACGGCGACGAGACGATGATGTTTCAGTGCCAGTAGCTGACGGGCCATGTGCTAATTTATTCTGACTTCTTCTTCTCGAGTGCCGTCATTGATTATTTCGAGTTCTTTATCAGTTCTGACAAGTAATATCTTTTTTGAAAGTCACTTTAACTTTAAATAATATCTCAATATCAATATGTCCATTAATAAGCGACTCAATAAGTAAGGGCATTTTCCGTAATAACAGTGTGATTACGACCGTCCACAACTG